>NC_057797.1:580571274-580659424 GCF_018294505.1 Triticum aestivum | reverse complement strand
GTGGAGAGCAATCCTCCCACTCGGGGGCTTAGCTGCAGTCCAGCACTCGCCTAAGTTCTCTCGCTTAGAGACTTAGCTGCAGTCCGGCACTCGCCTAAGTTTGAAAAAATCCTACTGAGTGGAGAGCAATCCTCCCACTCGGGGGCTTAGCTGCAGTCCAGCACTCGCCTAAGTTCTCTCGCTTAGAGACTTAGCTGCAGTCTGGCACTCGCCTAAGTTTGAAAAAATCCTACCGAGTGGAGAGCAATCCTCCCACTCGGGGGCTTAGCTGCAGTCCAATACTTGCCTAAGTACGAAACGCATCTCATTCCTCAAAGACGACGAGGGGCAGGTCGACTGCCACCTTCTCCTGGGGAGCTTCGCCACAAATACAATGTGCGCTCCATCCCACTCTGCAGTAACAGGGTGTGGGTCGACCGCCGCCTTCTCCTGGGGAGCTTCGCCACAAATACAAGACATAGGTCGACTGCTTCCCTCTCCTTCGGAGCTGCGCTGTGAATGCAAAAGTTATCTCGAATGAAGAATGGGTTCACTCGGCAGGAGATTCATAAAGATATTCAACGGTAAACCAAGTTCGGGTAAATTCCAAAGGTTCCAAATCATAGATCGAAGTACTCGGACATGTAGCCCGAAAAAGTTTAACGGTTACAAAAACCACTCGGCATTCCGAGGCAAATTTAAGGTGGGACATTAGAGTTTGTTCACTCCGCGGGAGGAGGGCTGGCAGGCTCGACGAACTCATCCAGGTCAACGCCATCGGCTATCCGAGTGGCTGCAGCGGTGAAAGTCTCCATAAAGGTTCGGAAGTCATGCTTCTAGGTGTTGGCGACCTTGATTGCTTCCAGTTTGTCCTGTCGCACCTCCTTGCAGGGACACGAACCAAAGACAGAGCCACGTCAGCGCCACACCGAGCAGCAGACTTCTTCCACTCCTGCACTCGGTCGGGGATTTCATTTAGTCGAGTCATCAGGGACTCAATATCATTTTGGAGCACAGCCTCTGGCCAAAGTGTCGGGTCAATCCGCGACATGGCGACCTTCAGTCGAGCCAAGTAGTCCACGGCACTGTCGATGCGAGATTCCAGACGGGGCAGATTCATGGCAGTTTCATCTTTCACGGGAGAGTTGATTGGATCCAAACCAGGCTCGATCCGCCCAGTCTCCTCTTTGAAGTTCTGGCAAAACTCTGCATTCACGATCCAAGGATAAGTCAATTTTCGTACACTGAGTCGACTCAAAAAAAAGTCAGTCGGAACAGAATGTGCACCTTCAAGCTTGATGAACAGCTTCTTGGCTAGACTTCTCAGATAACTCTCCAGATCATCCCTCCTGCGAGCAATGCCTTCCATTTTCTTGCCCTGGACGAGATTCGCCTTCTTCCAGCGTGAGCACTCCTTGTTGGAGTCATTCAGAGCGGTCTTCATCCTGGTATTCTCTTCTTCCAACTGGCCGACCGAAGCCAGCTTCTGTTCGGCCAGAGCAGTCTTGTCGTCAGCCTCCTTATGAGCCGCGGCCAAATCCTGATCCTTCTTCACCAGAGCTTCTCTCAGTTTTTCTGCAAAGAAATGATGATTGATTAAGAAATCGCAGAAGGGTACCCAAGCCTAAAACTGACCAGTCGACAAACTCGTCTTACCTACGGTGCTGTCTCTGACCTTTTGCAGCTCTGTCCTAGCCAGCTCCAAGTCAAGGTTCAGTTGAATCTGCTGCTTCTCCAAGTCAGCGAAGCGAGCTCCAAGATCACAAGATTTCTGAAATCAAAGGCGAGAAGCTATTTTTACAGCAAAAAACAACAAAGGCAATAAATACTAAGACTACGGTCGACTGCCCGCAGTCCACCATAGTCTCGGGGACTACACCCAGTGGGTGCACTTAGCGTTCCCCCACCGGTTCTGATCCCACTCGACCGGTCCGCCGGGGTCGAGTGGGAGAGTAAAAAAAGAGAAAGTAGAACTCAGACCACAATCGACTGCCAGTAGTCGACCGCGGTCTCAGGGACTACACCTAGTGGGTGCACTTGGCATGCCCCCACCGGTTCTGATCCCACTCAACCAGATCGAGTGGAAGAGATAAACTACCAGTTCGGTTTATACATTCGGCAAAATACAAAGACTACAGTCGACTGCCCGCAGTCCACCGTAGTCTCGAGGACTACACCCAGTGGGTGCACTCAGCGTGCCCCCACTAGTCCAAAAATTCAATCGACACACCCAGTGGGTGTATAGATGCAAAGGTTTTCGGAAAGAATCTTCAGGTAGCATATCCTAACAGAACAAGCGGCGACCAACTAACCTGAACGTTGCTCTGGAGAGCCGAGCTGGCATCATAGGCGGCTTGGCTGGCGTCCCGCACCATCTTCATCTTCTCCATCATAATGCCCGCCTGGCGTATGGCTTCCTTAGCAGCATTCACCTCGTCCTCTGGGACATGATGGGTCACAAAAACTGAAGGCGGGTCGACAGGGGCCTGAGTAGTTGACGAAGAAGGCAAGGCACTCGACAGTGGCTCAGCGAAGGTAACAGAACCCCGATTGACATCGCCAGTGTCCTGAACAACTGGTTCTGCCCTCGGCGTCGTTTGTAGCGCCTCGCTTGCAGGATCTCACCTATTTTTCCTCGTCGAAGGCCTCTCGGGCTCTTCATCATCATTAGGGAGGTCAATAACGTTGCAAGCTATGTAAAGTTCAATCGTCAAAGTCACATCACCCAATGGTACGCGTTGAAGTTGAATCGACCAAAATAAAGACAGTATGGCAGGGATCATACCCGGATTAGAAGTGACCGCATCCTCCATCACCTCATCTTCGTCCCTGTAAGCTAAGGTCCCAGAGGTAGCAGCGCTGATAGTTCCAAAGTTCGTCCAGTTAAAACAAGAAAAACAAATAGCGCGGAGCGTCAAGTGAATGCAAAGAGAGGCACTCACGCGGAAGCGACGGGGATATCAATCTTGATTTTCGGCAACGCCTTCCGAGCCTTCGGCTCTACAACTCTGGGGTGCTTTGGCGCCTTCTCAGTCGGGGTTGGTGAAGAGATCCGAGGGCGCTTCAAAGACTGACCAGCCGGAGCAGTTGCCTTGTCACGGGCACTCGGCCGTTCTTGGTCAAGCTTGGATCGCCTCTCCCTGCGAGGAGGCGACTCGACTTCTTCTCCACCACTTGAGTCGTCGCTTCCTCCATCCCCTTCACCATCGGAAGTCCACTCGCCACTTTCACCGCCACTCGCCTCGCCTTCCAGAGCTTGCTCTTGCTCCCCGTTGGGCATTGAATACATTTCAATAATGTCCTGAAAGAAAGCAGGTAGATCAAAGTCAGTCGACACAATATAGGCAGCTACGCGAGTGAATTCAGATTACAAGCAAAAACTCAGAATCAGACCTGCTCTGGTGCATGGGACTGGTCGAATGGAGGGACTCTCCTGGCTCCCCCGGGATTGTCCTTATTCTCGGTAATGCCAAACAGCCACTTCTCCAGTGTTTCATCGTCGACCTCCTCCAGGTGGATCCGAGTGGAGTCTTCAAGACCCGAATACATCCACATCGGATGGTCTCGGGCTTGGAGAGGCTGGATGCGCCACTGAAGGAAGACCTCCAAGAGATCCATACCAGTGACCCCGTCACGAATAAGCTGGACCACTCGGTCGACCAACACCTTCACGTGTGCCTTCTCCTCCGGGAGCACATTCAAAGGGGAGGGTTTTTCCACTTGGTCCATGGTAAAGGGAGGGAGGCCAGTCGATTGCCCTGGCGTCGACTGGTCTTTACAGTAAAACCAGGTCGACTGCAATCCGCGAACTGAGTCAGGAAGAATCATGGCCGGGAAGGAGCTTTTCCCTCTCATCTGGATGCCAAGACCCCCACACATCTGGATCACTTGGGTCCTCTCATCACTCGAATTAGCCTTTTTCACTGTCTGGGAGCGACAAGTGAAAATATGCTTGAAGAGACCCCAGTGAGGCCGACAACCCAGGAAGTTCTCACACAAAGAAATGAAAGCGGCAAGATAAATGATTGAGTTGGGGGTAAAATGATGGAGTTGTGCCCCAAAGAAGTTCAGAAACCCTCGGAAGAAGGGGTGAGGGGGCAAGGAAAATCCATGGTCGACGTGGGTGGCAAGAAGGACACGCTCACCCTCCCGAGGTTGCGGCTCAGATTCCTTTCCCGGAAGCCACGCCGAGTCATAGGGGATCAGCCCCCCTTCGGCCAAGTCGTCGAGGTCTTCTTGGGAGATCCTCGAGTGGATCCTGTCGCCCTGGATCCAGCCCCTCGGCAGGTCGGACCGCGAGGAAGATCCGCCCCGGCTGGTCGCCTTCCCCTTTGACCTCGCTGTCGCCTTCTTTGCCCGCTCCAGAGCCGTTGTCTTCTCCTTCCCCATTGTCACCGGCGAGACGCGTACGATGCGGTGGCGCTGGGGCGAGAGCGAGCGCAGCGGAGGGGCATGAGGAAGAGAGGAGGAAATGAGATGCACTGTTCGGGAGACTCCGGTCTGGCGCTTTATATCAGGCCACTTCCGAGTGGCTGACGGGTAGGCCCAGGCGGCTCTATCAAATCCTGTAACGACCGCGCGTGCGATACGTGGCGAAAAAGGTGGCGCGGGGATCGAGTCGGCTCTGCTCTGTCCCATCCGATTACTGCGGCCTTCCCCGTCCCGCGCGCTTCCCAAAATTCGGATCCCGTGAAATCTGCGCGCAGCAAACAACTGGTCAGACCAAAGATCTCCTCCGCACCGTCACTCGGAGCCTTACAAGTAAAGAAACCCACTCGACGAAGAATTAAGAATGGATCAAGGCGACTGAAAAGGAAGTTGATGTCGTCACTCAGGTCCGTTGATCTGAAACAAGACATGCTCACGGCATGAAAAACGAGTCAGAGAAGTTCTCAACTCCTTCCCCACTCAAACCTCGATCCATTCGGGGGCTAATGATGAAGCTATGTACCTAGGGTAGGATCATGGACCTGTCCTAACTGCCCTACCCAAGGACATCTCTAGATCAAACCACCTTTCAATCGACTTGGAGGTGTTCCACTCGACAGACTCGAAGACGCTCGACCAAGAAGCAATCACTCGACCAAGATCCAACCACTCGACGGCCAGGAGACCTGAAGTCACTCCGCACGCTAACGGTCAGTCATTAAGTAGCTTTTATGGTCATCATAGCACTTTATTACTAGCGTTACCAGTAACACCCTGCCTTAATGTACATTGAACCCTTTGTAGCGTGGGCTGGCCGGGGTCCTGGCGCACTCTATATAAGCCACCCCCCTCCTCCGAGACAAGGGTTCGCACCTCTGTAAGCCATATTCATATAATCTAGTCGACCGCCTCCGGGCTTCGAGACGTAGGGCTATTACTTCCTCCGAGAAGGGCCTGAACTCGTAAACCTTGCGTGCTTACAACTTCTCCACAGCTAAGATCTTGCCTTTCCATACTTACCCCCCTACACTACTGTCAGACATAGAACCATGACACTAACCATAGCATGAAACATATGGATCCAAATCAGCCCCTTAAGAAGCAACGCATAAAGTAGGGTTTAAGCTTCTGTCACTCTAGCAACCCATCATCTACTTATTACTTCCCAATGCCTTCCCCTATGCCCAAATAATGGTGAAGTGTCATGTAGTCGACGTTCACATAACACCACTAGAGGAAAGACAACATACATCTCATCAAAATATCGAACGAATACCAAATTCACATGACTACTTATAGCAAGACTTCTCCCATGTCCTCGGGAACAAATGTAACTACTCACAAATCATACTCATGTTCATAATCAGAGAGGTATTAACATGCATAAAGGATCTGAACATATAATCTTCCACCGAATAAACCAACTAGCATCAACTACAAGGAGTAATCAACACTACTAGCAACCTACAGTTACCAATCTGAGGTTTTGAGACAAAGATTGGATACAAGAGATGAACTAGGGTTTGAGAGGAGATGGTGCTGGTGAAGATGTTGATGGAGATTGACCCCCTCCTGATGAGAGGATCGATGGTGATGACAATGGTGACGATTTCCTCCTCCCGGAGGGATGTTTCCCCGGCAGAACAGCTCCGCCAGAGCCCTAGATTGGTTCTGCCAAGGTTCCGCCTCGAGACGGTGGCGCTTCATCCCGAAAGCTTCCTTCTGATTTTTTCCAGGGCAAAAGACTTCATATAGCAAAAGATGGGCACCGGAGGCCTACCAGGGGGCCCACGAGGCAGGGGGCACGCCCCCCACCCTCGTGGAAGGTGGGTGGCCCCCCTTTGGTGCTTTCTTCGCCCAGTATTTTTTATAGTAACAAGTGACATTAAATTTCAGCACACTATATAAATTTTTCCGTACCAAATTCCACCTACCAAAGGCGCTTCACTCCCCGGCAACGACGCCTGAAAAGAGTCTTGATAACCCACAAGTGTAGGGGATCTATCGTAGCTTTTCGATAAGTAAGAGTGTCGAACCCAACGAGGAGCAGAAGGAAATGATAAGCAGTTTTCAGTAAGGTATTCTCTGCAAGCACTGAAATTGTCGGTAACAGAAAGTTTTGTGATAAGGTAATTTGTGACGAGTAGCAAGCAATAAAAGTAAATAAGGTGCAGCAAGATGGCCCAATCCTTTATGTAGCAAAGGACAAGCCTGGAAAAACATATGGATCCAAATCAGCCCCTTAAGAAGCAACGCATAAACTACGGTTTAAGCTTCTGTCACTCTAGCAACCCATCATCTACTTATTACTTCCCAATGCCTCCCTCTAGGCCCAAACAATGGTGAAGTGTCATGTAGTCGATGTTCACATGACACCACTAGAGGGATGACAACATACATCTCATCAAAATATCGAACGAACACCAAATTCACATGACTACTTATAGCAAGACTTCTCCCATGTCCTCAGGAACAAATGTAACTACTCAAAAAGAATATTCATGTTCATAATCAGAGGGGTATTAATATGCATAATGTATCTGAACATATGATCTTCCACCAAATAGACCAACTAGCATCAACTACAAGGAGTAACCAACACTACTAGCAACCCACAGGTACCAATCTGAGGTTTGGATACAAGACATGAACTAGGGTTTGGGATGAGATGGTGCTGGTGAAGAGGTTGATGGATATTGACCCCTTCCCGATGAGAGGATCGTTGGTGATGACGGTGGTGATGATTTTCCCCTCCCAGAGGGAAGTTTCCTCGGCAGAACAGCTCTGCCGGAGCCCTAGATTGGTTCTGCCAAGGTTCCGCCTTGTGGCAGCGGAGTTTCTTCCCCAAAGCTTGCTTATTATTTTTTCTCGGGCGAAAGACCTCATATATCAGAAGATGGGCATCGGAGGGCCACCAGGCAGCCCATGAGGCAGGGGCGCGCTTAAGGGGGTAGGGCGCGCCCCCCACCCTCGTGGCCAGGGTGTGGGCCCCCTCTGGAACTTCTTTCGCCCAATATTTTTATATATTCTGGAAATAACTTCCGTGAAGTTTCAGGAATTTTGGAGCTGTGCAGAATAGGTCTCTAATATTTGCTCCTTTTCCAGCCCAGAATCCCAGCTGCCGGCATTCTCCCTCTTCATATAAACCTTGTAAAATAAGAGAGAAAAGGCATAAGTATTGTGACATAATGTGTAATAACAGTGCATAATGCAATAAATATCTATATAAAAGCATGATGCAAAATGGACGTATCAACTCCCCCAAGCTTAGACTTCGCTTGTCGTCAAGCGGAATCCGAAATCAAAAAATATGTCCACATGTTTAGATATAGAGGTGTCGATAAAATAAAATACGAACTTGAGGGCATCATGATCATTCTTAGAACATCAATATATATATATATATTGTCATATGATTTCTTATGCTAAAGTAACAAACTATTCACAATGTAAAGTGTGAATCAGAAACTTCATTAAAACTAACAAACTATAATCTCAGTCATAGAAGCAATTGCCATTTATCATAACATAGGAAAATGTCAATATAAGAGCTTTTCAGCAAGTCCACATACTCAACTATCATTTAGTCTTTCACAATTGCTAACACTCACGCAATACTTATGGGTATGAAGCTTTAATTGGACACAAAGAAAGATAGGGGCTTATAGTTTTGCCTCCCAACGTTTTACCTCGAGGGTAATGTCAACAATAATAGTTCATGAAAGCTCACATCTAATTAGCTATATATATCAGGATCTTTCCAACACATTGTGCTTTCCAAAGGATAAAATGTAAAAAGGAAAGGTGAAGATCACCATGACTCTTTGCATGAAGTATAAGACAAGAATGAAAGATAGGCCCTTCATAGAGGGAAGCAGAGGTTGTCATGTGTTTTATGGTTGGATGCACGAAATCTTAATGCAAAAGAATGTCACTTTATATTGCCACTTGTGATATGGACCTTTATTATTGAGTCCCTCGCTTTTATTTCTTCCACACCACAAGATTGTATAAATCTTATTTTCTCCACACTAATAGATCATACATATTTAGAGAGCAATTTTTATTGCTTGCAACAATGACAACTTACTTGAAGGATCTTATTCAATCCATAGGCAGATATGATGGACTCTCATGGCAAAACTGGGTTTAAGGATATTTGGAAGCACAAGTAGTATCTCTACTTGGTGCAAAGAATTTGACTAGCATGAGGGGGAAAGGAAAGCTCAACATGTTGGATGATCCATGACAATATATTTTATTTCGGATGTAAGAAAACATAACCCATTACATTGTCTTCCTTGTCCAACATCAACTTTTTAGCATGTTATACTTTAATGAGTGCTCACAATCATAAAAGATGTCCAAGATAGTATATTTATATGTGAAAACCTCTCTTTCCTAATTACTTCCTATTAATTGCAACGATGACCAAAACTATGTTTGTCAACTCTCAACAACTTTTATTCATCATACTCTTTATATGTGAAGTCATTACTCCCCATAAGATCAATATGATCTCTTTATTTCTTTTTATTCTTTCTCTCTCCTCTTTTTTTTCAAGACCATAGCAAGATAGCAAAAGCCCTCGACTCAAAACTAATCTTTATTATATATAGCTCACAGACTCGATTACATAGATAAGGATCAATACTAAAATTCAAAGCTAGATCATACTAAACTTTATTCTACTATATTGAGATATAACCAAAAGGATCGAACTAAGAAAAACGGTAAAGATAGAAGTGTGATGGTGATACGATATCGGGGCACTCCCCCAAGCTTGGCAGTTGCCAAGGGGAGTGCCCATACCCATGTATTTATGTCTCTTTCTTTGGTGGTGTTGATGATGTAGGCTTGTTGTCCAACATTGAGCGTAGGAGGTGCTCCAACTTACGAATAATGCCCTTGAGTGTGGTGATATGCTCTTGCAACAGAATATTTTTCAGGAGTTAGATACTTGTTATGCACCCGAACTATTTCAATCATCTTGAAAGCTTCAATTTTAGTAGGGGTAAGAAGATTGTAATGAGGTTGAAGGGTGTCTTCTTCTTCTTCTGCTGCAGGAGCTTGATCCTCTGTGGCCTTCTCGATCCTATCATCCTTATCGATCTCCCAGAGTTCTTCTCTCGTCAGCTCTATCTTCATTAGCCAAGCATCGTCGCCCTCATTGTTGGAAGAGGGGGATGACATCATGCCTGGCCTTGACAACTCTCGCAGAAAACAGCTCGAAACAAAAACAGGGGATATTTGTGTGGTACGGTGGTTAAAACCTTCGGGAGATTATATAATGAATTTTTACCGACCAAAAGAAGTATCGTGCAAGAAATTGGAGTCCGGAGGGCACACGAGGTGCCCACGAGGCAGGGGGCGTGCCCAGGGGTGTAGGGCGCGCCCTCCACCCTCGTGGACGCCTCGTGTCCTTTCTGGACTACTTCTTATTTTCCTATTTTCTTAAATATTCCAAAATGGAGAAAAGTTGCTATTAGAACTGTTTTGGGGTCGGTTTACTTACCGTACCACATACCTATTCCTTTTCGGAGTCTGAAACGTTCTGGAAAGTGTCCCTTATGTACTCCTCTGGGGTTACGGTATTAATAACATTGGTTTCAACATTTATGGGATTACCTGAGATATAATGTTTGATTCTTTGACCGTTCACCACCTTCGGATTTGTGCCTTTGAAGTTGTTGATTTTTATGGCACCGGAACGGTAGGCCTCCTCGATAACCTAAGGACCTTCCCATTTAGAGAGGAGTTTTCCTGCAAAAAATCTTAAACGAGAGTTGTATAACAACACATAATCACCTACATTAAAATCATGCTTTTGTATCCTTTTGTCATGCCATCTTTTAACTTTTTCTTTAAATAATTTGGCATTCTCATAGGTCTGGGTTCTCCACTCATCAAGTGAGCTAATGTCAAATAGTCTCTTCTCACCGGCAAGTTTGGAATCATAATTGAGCTATTTAATGGCCCAATATGCCTTATGTTCAAGTTCAAGAGGTAAGTGACATGCTTTTCCATAAACCATTTTACACGGAGAGATACACATAGGATTTTTATATGCAGTTCTATAGGCCCATAATGCATCACCAAGTTTCTTGGACCAATTCTTTCTAGATCTGTTAACAGTCTTTTGCAATATTAACTTAAGCTCTCTATTACTCAGTTCTACTTGACCACCAGACTGTGGGTGATATGGAGATGCAATTCTATGATTAACATCATACTTAGCAAGCATTTTACGAAAGGCGCCATGAATAAAATGTGAACCACCATCAGTCCTTAAGTATCCAGGGACTCCAAACCTCGGAAAAGTAACTTCTTTAAGCATCTTAATAGAGGTGTTATGATTAGCACTACTAGTTGGAATAGCTTCTACCCACTTAGTAACGTAATCAACAACAACTAAAATATGTGTATACCCATTAGAGGAAGGAAACGTTCCCATATAATCAATGCCCCAAACATCAAATGGTTCGATAACAAGTGAATAATAGTTCATAGGCATTTCTTGACATCTACTAATATCACCAATTATTTGACATTCATCACAAGACAAGACAAACTTACGGGCATCCTTGAAGAGAGTAGGCCAATAAAAACCGAATTGCAATACCTTATGTGCAGTTATATCTCCAGCGTGGTGTCCTCCATAAGCCTCGGAGTGACACTTGCATAGGATCTATTCCTGCTCATGCGCAGGTACACAACGTCTAATAACACCATCTACTCCATCTTTATAAAGTTGTGGGTCATCCCAGAAGTAATGTCTTAAATCATAGAAAAACTTTTTGTTTTGCTGGTATGTGAAACTAGGTGGTATAAATTTAGCAACAATGTAATTAGCATAATCAGCATACCATGGAGTAGTAGGAGAAGCATTTATGACAACTAATTGTTCATCAAGAAAGCTGTCATCAATAGGTAGTGGGTCATCAAGAACATTCCCTAACATAGATAAGTTGTCTGCAACGGGGTTCTCAGCTCCCTTTCTATCAATAATATGCAAATCAAATCCTTGTAGTAGGAGAACCCATCTAATAAGTCTAGGTTTAGCATCTTTCTTTTACACAAGATATTTAATAGCAACATGATCGGTGTGAACAGTTACTTTAGAATCAATAATGTAAGGTATAGACTTATCACAAGCAAATACAACTGCTAAAAATTCTTTTTCAGTAGTAGCATAATTTCTCTGGGCACTGTCTATAGTTTTACTAGCATATTGGATAACATTTAATTTCTTATCAACTCTTTGTCCTAAAACAACACCTACAACATAATCACTAGCATCACACATAATTTCAAAGGCTAAATTCCAATCAGGTGGCTGAACAATAGGTGCAGAAGTCAAGGCTTTCTTAAGTATTTCAAATGCTTCTACACAATCATCATCAAAGACAAAAGGGACATCTTTTTGTAAGATATTAGTCAGAGGCCTAGAAATTTTTAAGAAGTCTTTAATGAACCTCCTATAAAAACCAGCATGACAAAGGAAACTTCTTATACCTTTATTGTCCTTAGGACACGGCATGTTTTCAATAGCATCAACTTTAGCTTTATCAACTGCAATACCTCTTTCAGAAACTTTATGCCCCAAGACAATACCTTCATTAACCATAAAGTGGCACTTCTCCCAGTTCAAGACGAGATTAGTTTCTTCACATCTCTGCAAAACTCGATCAAGGTTGCTTAATCAATCATCCAAATAAGTTCCATACACAGAGAAATCATCCATGAAAACCTCAACAATCTTTTCAAAAAAGTCGGAGAATATAGCAGTCATACATCTTTGAAAGGTAGCAGGTGCATTATATAAACCAAAAGGCATACGTCTATAATTAAAGGTACCGAAAGGGCAAGTAAAAGTGGTCTTTTCTTGATCCTATTTCAACACAGGTATTTGAGAGAAACCAGAATAACCATCTAGAAAGCAAAAATGAGTATGTTTGGATAATCTTTCTAGTATTTGATCAATAAAAGGTAAAGGATGGTGATCCTTTCTAGTAGCTTTATTTAATTTGCGGAAGTCAATTACCATTCTATAACCTGCAACAATTCTTTGTGGGATCAATTCATCTTTATCATTTGAAACAACTGTAATACCTCCCTTCTTAGCTTTTGTATTTCATTTCTTACCACTTTTTTCATCTTAGGATTTAACCGTTGTTGGTGATCAACAACCGGTTTAGCGTCTTTCTCCAATTTTATTTTGTGCTGGCATAGAGTGGAACTAATGCCCTTAAGATCAATAAGAGTATATCCAATAGCAGCACGGTGCTTCTTCAGAGTTTTCAATAATTTATCTTCTTCCTGCTCTGAAAGGTTAGCACTAATAATAACAGGATATATCTCCTTTTCAGCAAGATAAGCATATTTAAGAGTATCAGGTAATGGTTTAAGCTCAAACACGGGATCACCCTTGGGTGGAGGAGGATCCCCTAGAATTTCAACAAGCAAGTTATGTTTCAAAATAGGCCCTGTTTAAAGAATACTTCATCTATTTCCCTTTTTTCATTCATAAACATATCATTTTCATAGTCTAGCAAATATTGTTCCAAAGGGTCGTTAGGAGGCACTGCAATAGAATCAAGACCAATAATTTCATCTTTACTAGGCAATTCTTTATCATGTGTTTGTCTACGAAATATAGCAAAATTAAAATCATGAGACATGTCCCCTAAACCAATAGTAACAACATCCATTTGCAGTCTATCTTAGCATTAACAGTATTCAGGAAGGGTCTACCAAATATAATGGGACAAAAGTCATCTTGTGGGGAACCAAGTACAAGAAAATCAGTAGGATATTTAACTTTTCCACACAAGACTTCAAAATCTCTAACAAACCCAAGTGGTGAAATAGTATCTATATTGGCAAGCTTAATAGTAACATCAATATCTTCTATCTCAGCAGGTGCAATATCATGCATAATTTCTTTATATGAAGAATGAGGTATTGCACTCATACTAGCACCCATATCACATAAGCCATGATAATAGTGATCTCCTATTTTAACAGAAATAACAGGCACGCCTACAACAGTTCTATGTTTATTTTTAGTATCGGGTCTAGCAATTCTAGCAGCTTCATACAGAAGTAAATGACATGCCCATCAATATTATCGACCAAGAGATCCTTAACCATAGCAATACTAGGTTCAACTTTATTTTGCTCAGGGGGTGTAGGTGTTCTAGTATTACTCTTACGAACCATAGTTCAAGCTTTAGCATGATCCTTCATTCTAACAGGAAAAGGTGGTTTCTCAAAATAAGCGGTAGGAACAATAGGATCAACATTATAAGTTATAGTCTTTTCTTCAACTTTAATAGGTTCAACTACTTTTACTTCGATGGGAGGATGATATTTAAGCCACTTCTCCTTAGGGAGATCAACATGAGTAGCAAATGATTCACAAAAAGAAGCTATATCTCATAGTCAAGTCCATATTTAGTGCTAAATTCACAAAAAGCATCGATATCCATAAAAGATTTAACACCATCAAACTTAGGTGTTATACTTGACTCCTTACCTTCGTCGAGTTCCCAATCTTCATAGTTGCATTTAATTCTTTCCAATAAATCCCATTTGAATTCAATAGTCTTCATCATAAAAGAACCAGTACAAGAAGTATCGAGCATGGAGCGATTATTGAGAGAAAGTCAAGCATAAAAATTTTGAATAATAATTTCTCTTGAGAGATCATGATTGGGCCATGAATATAACATTGACTTAAGCCTCCCCCAAGCTTGAGCGATGCTTTCTCCTTCGCGAGGCCAAAAATTATATATATAATTACGATCACGATGAACCAGATGCATAGGATAAAACTTCTGATGAAATTCCCATTTCAATCGGTTGTAGTTCCATGATCCAATATCATCGCATAGCCTAAACCATGTCAATGCCTTTCCCTTCAAAGATAAAGGCAATACCTTCTTCTTGACAACATCCTTTGGCATACCTGTGATAACCCACAAGTGTAGGGGATCTATCGGCGTAGCTTTTCGATAAGTAAGAGTGTCGAACCCAACAAGGAGCAGAAGGAAATGGTAAGCATTTTTCAGTAAGGTATTCTCTGCAAGCACTAAAATTGTCGATAACAGATAGTTTTGTGATAAGGTAATTTTTAACGAGTAGCAAGCAATAAAAGTAAATAAGGTGCAGCAAGATGGCCCAATCCTTTATGTAGCAAAGGACAAGCCTGGGAAAACTCTTATATGAAGGAAAGTGCTCCTGAGGACACATGGAAATTATCGTCAAGCTAGTTTTCATCACGT
Source organism: Triticum aestivum (assembly GCF_018294505.1). Lineage (NCBI taxonomy): Eukaryota > Viridiplantae > Streptophyta > Magnoliopsida > Poales > Poaceae > Triticum > Triticum aestivum. Next base: position 580,644,731 of record NC_057797.1, on the reverse strand, counting down.
TCATATGATTCGCGTTTGGTACTTTGATAATTTGATATGTGGGTGGACCGGTGCATGGGTACTGCCCTTCCTTGAACAAGCATCCCACTTATGATTAACCCCTCTTGCAAGCATCCACAACTATAATAGAAGTATTAAGGTAAACCTAACCATAGCATGAAACATATGGATCCAAATCAGCCCCTTAAGAAGCAACGCATAAACTACGGTTTAAGCTTCTGTCACTCTAGCAACCCATCATCTACTTATTACTTCCCAATGCCTCCCTCTAGGCCCAAACATTGGTGAAGTGTCATGTAGTCGATGTTCACATGACACCACTTGAGGGATGATAACATACATCTCATCAAAATATCGAACAAATACCAAATTCACATGACTACTTATAGCAAGACTTCTCCCATGTCCTCAGGAACAAACGTAACTACCCACAAAGCATATTCATGTTCATAATCAGAGGGGTATTGATATGCATAATGGATCTGAACATATGATCTTCCACCAAACATACCAACTAGCATCAACTATAAGGAGTAACCAACACTACTAGCAACCCACAGGTACCAATCTGAGGTTTGGATACAAAGATTGGATATAAGAGATGAACTAGGCTTTGAGATGAGATGGTGCTGGTGAAGATGTTGATGGATATTGACCCCCTCCCGATGAGAGGATCGTTGGTGTTGATGATGGTGATGATTTCCCCCTCTCGGAGGGGAGTTTCCCTAGCAGAACAGCTCTGCTGGAGCCCTAGATTAGTTCCGCCAAGGTTCTGCCTCGTGGCAGCGGAGTTTCTTCCCCAAAGCTTGCTTATTTTTTTTTCTCGGACGAAAGACCTCATATATCATAAGATGGGCATCAGAGGGCCACCAGGGAGCCCACGAGGCAGGGGGCGCGCCCCCCACCCTCGTGGACAGGGTGTGGGCCCCCTCTGGAACTTCTTTTTCCCAATATTTTTTATATATTCTGGAAATAACTTCTCTGAAGTTTTAGGAATTTTGGAGCTGTGCAGAATAAGTCTCTAATATTTTCTCCTTTTCCAGCCAGAATCCCGGCTGCCGGCATTCTCCCTCTTCATATAAACCTTGTAAAATAAGAGAGAATAGGCAAAAGTATTGTGACATAATGTGTAATAACAGCCCATAATGCAATAAATATCGATATAAAAGCATGATGCAAAATGGACGTATCAACTCCCCAAGCTTAGACCTCTCTTGTCCTCAAGCGAAAGCCGAAATCGAAAAATATGTCCACATGTTTGGAGATAGAGGTGTCGATAAAATAAAATACGGACATGAGGGCATCCTGATCATTCTTAGAGCATCAACATATATATATATATATATATATATATATATTGTCATATGATCTCTTATGATAAAGTAACAATTCAATCACAATTTCAAGTATGAATCATAAACTTCATTGAGAACCAACAAACTCTAATCTGTCATTGAGGCAATTACAATTTATCATAACATAGGAAAGAGTCAATATAATAGCTTTTCAGCAAGCCCACATACTCAACTATCATTTAGTCTTTCACAATTGCTAACACTCACGCAATATTTATGGGTATGAAATTTTAATCCGACATAGAGAAAGATAGGGGCTATAGTTTTGCCTCCCAACATTTTACCTCGAGGGTAATGTCAACAATAATAGTTCATGAAAGCTCACATCTAATTAGCTATATATATCCGGATCTTTCCAACACATTGTTCTTGCCAAAGGATAGAATGTAAAAAGGAAAGGTGAATATCACCATGACTCTTTGCATGAAGTATAAGACAAGAATAAAAGATAGGCCCTTCATAGAGGGAAGAAGAGGTTGTCATGCGCTTTTATAGTTGGATGCACGAAATCTTAATGCAAAAGAACGTCACTTTATATTGCCACTTGTGATATGGACCTTTCTTATGCAGTCCGTCGCTTTTATTTCTTCCATATCACAAGATCGTATAAAGCTTATTTTCTCCACATTAATAAGTCATACATATTTAGAGAGCAATTTTTATTGCTTGCACTGATGACAACTTACTTGGTGGATCTTACTCAATCCATAGGTAGATATGGTGGACTCTCATGGCAAAAATGGGTTTAGGGATATTTGGAAGCACAAGTAGTATCTCTACTTGGTGCAAAGAAATTGGCTAGCACGAGAGGGAAAGGCAAGCTCAACATGTTGGATGACCCATGACAATATAATTTATCTTAGATGTAATAAAACATAACCCATTACGTTGTCTTCCTTGTCCAACATCAACTCTTTAGCATATCATACTTTAATGTGTGCTCACAGTCATAAAAGATGTCCAAGATAGTATATTTATATGTGAACCTCTCTTTCTTTATCACTTCCTATTAATTGCAACGATGACCAAAACTATGTTTGTCAACTCTCAACAATTTCTATTCATCATACTCTTTATATGTGAGCTCATTACTCTCCATAAGATCCATATGATCTCTTTATTTCATTTTATTTCTTCTCTTTTATTTTATTTCCTCAAGACACAGCAAAATAATCAAGCCCTTGACTCAACACTACTATTTATTATATATAGCACACGGACTCGATTACATAAGAAGATCATAAAGCAAACTCACAACTAGATCATACTAAAACTTTATTCTACTAGATCAAGATATTATCAAAAGGATCGAACTAGGAAAAATGGTAAAGCTAAAAGTGATGGTGATACGATACCGGGGCACTCCCCCAAGCTTGGCAGTTGCCAAGGGGAGTGCCCATACCCGAAGCTCAGTTCTTCTTTATTGGTGAAGAAGGTGTTGGTGATGATGGGTTGTCGCACATCGAGCGTAAGAGATCCTCCAATTTGTGTATAATGCCCTTGAGTGCGACGATATGCTCCTTCAATAGAATATTTTCACTTGTGAGATACTTGTTTTGAATACGAGCTAACTAAATCATCTTGAAAGCATCAATCTCCATTGGGGTAAGGAGATCATGGTGAGGTGGAAGGATGTCTTCTTCTGCTACTGCCGAAACTTGGTCCCCCATGGCCTTCTTGATCCTATCATCCTTGTTGATCTCTCCGGGCTCTTCTCTCTTCAACTCTATCTTCATTAGCCAAGCATCGTTACCCTCATTGTTGGAGGAGGAGGGAGACGACATGATGCTTGGCCTTGACAACCCTGACATAAAACAGCTCGAAACAAGAATAGGAGATTTTTGCGTGATACGGTGGTCAAAACCTTTAAGAGATTATATAATGAATTTTTACCGACCAAAAGACGTATCGTGCAAGAAAACGGAGTCCGGAGAGCACACGAGGTGCCCACGAGGCAGGGAGCGCGCCCTCCACCCTCGTGGAAGCCCCGTGTCCTTTCCAGTCTGCTTCTTATTTTCCTATTTCTTATATATTCCAAAATGGAGAAATATTGCCATTAGAACTGTTTTGGAGTCGGTTTACTTACCGTACCACGTACCTATTCCTTTTCGGAGTCTGAAACATTCTGGAAAGTGTCCCTTATGTACTCCTCTGGGGTTACGGTTTCAATAACATTAGTTTCAACATTATAGGGTTACCTGAGATATAGTATTTGATTCTTTGGCCATTCACCACCCTCGGATTTGTGCCTTTGAAGTTGTTGATTTTTATGGCACCGGAACAATAGACCTCCTCGATAACGTAAGGACCTTCCCATTTAGAGAGAAGTTTTCCTGCAAAAAATCTTAAACGAGAGTTGTATAGCAATACATAATCACCTACATTAAACTCACACTTTTGTATCCTTTTGTCATGCCATCCTTTAACTTTGTCTTTAAACAGCTTGGCATTTTCATAAGCCTGGGTTCTCCATTCATGAAGTGATCTAATGTCAAATAACCTCTTCTCACCGGCAAGTTTGAAGTCATAGTTGAGCTCTTTAATTGCCCAATATGCCTTATGTTCTAATTCGAGAGGTAAGTGACATGCTTTACCATAAACCATTTTAAACAGAGACATACCCATAGGATTTTTATATGAAGTTCTATAAGCCCATAATGCATCATCAAGTTTCTTGGACCAATTCTTTCTAGATCTATTAATAGTCTTTTGCAAAATTAATTTAAGCTCCCTATTGCTAAGTTCTACTTGACCACTAGACTGTGGATGACATGGAGATGCAATTCTATGATTAACATCATACTTAGCAAGCATTTTACGAAAGGCACCATGAATAAAATGTGAACCACCATCAGTAATTAAATATCTAGGGACTCCAAACCTCGGAAAAATAACTTCTTTAAGCATCTTAATAGAGGTGTTATGATCATCACTACTAGTTGGAATAGCTTCTACCCACTTAGTAACGTAATCAACAATAACTAAAATATGTGTATACCCGTTAGAGGAAGGAAAAGGTCCCATATAATCAAAGCCCCAAACATCAAATGGTTCAATAACAAGTGAATAATTCATAGGCATTTCTTGACATCTGCTAATATTACCAATCCTTTGACATTCATCACAAGATAAGACAAACTTACGGGCATCCTTGAAGAGAGTAGGCCAATAAAAACAGGATTGCAATACCTTGTGTGCAGTTCTATCTCCAGCGTGGTGTCCTCCATAAGCCTCGGAGTGACACTTGCATAAGATATGTTCCTGTTCATGCTCAGGTACACAACGTTTAATAACATCATCTACTCCTTTATAAAGATGTGGGTCATCCCAAAATTAATGTCTTAAATCATAGAAGAACTTTTTCTTTTGTTGGTATGTGAAACTAGCTGGTTTAAATTTAGGAACAATGTAATTAGCATAATCATCATACCATGGAGCAGTATGAGAAGCATTTATGACATTTAATTGGTCATGAGGAAAGCTATCATCAATAGATAGTGGGTCATCAAGAACATTGTCTAACCTAGACAAGTTGTGTGCAACGGGTTTCTTAGCTCCCTTTCTATCAATAATACGCAATCAAATTCTTGTAGCAGGAGAACCCATCTAATAAGTCTAGGTTTGGCATCTTTCGTTTCCATAAGATATTTAATAGTAGCATGATCAGTGTGAATAGTTACTTTAGAATCGACAATATAAGGTCTGAACTTATCACAAGCAAATACAACTGCTAAGAATTCTTTTTTAGTAGTAGCATAATTTCTCTGGGCATTGTCTAGAGTTTTAATAGCATATTGAATAACATTTAATTATTTTATCAACTCTTTGTCCTAGAACACCCCTACAGCATAATCACTAGCATCACACATAATTTCAAAAGGTAGATTCCAATTAGGTGGATGAACAATAGGTGCAGAAATCAAGGCTTTCTGAAGTATTTCAAATGCTTCTACACAATCATCATCTAATACAAAAGGAATGTCTTTTTGTAGTAGGTTAGTCAGAGGCCGAGAAATTTTTTAGAAGTCCTTAATGAACCTCCTATAAAAACCGGCATGACCAAGGAAACTTCTTATACCGTTGATGTCCTTGGGACACGGCATCTTTTCAATAGCATCAACCTTAGCTTTGTCAACTTCAATACCTCTTTCAGAAATTGTATACCCCAAGACAATACCTTCATTAACCATAAAGTGGCACTTCTCCCAATTCAAGACAAGGTTAGTTTCTTCACATCTCTGCAAAACTCGATCAAGGTTGCTCAAGCAATCATCAAAAGAGGATCCATAAACATAGAAATCATCCATGAAAACTTCACATATCTTCTCACAAAAGTCAGAGAATATAGCCACCATGCATCTTCGAAAGGTAGCAAGTGCATTACATAAACCAAAAGGCATACGTCTATAAGCAAAGGTACCGAAAGGGCAAGTAAAAGTAGTCTTTTCTTGATCATCAGCTGACACAAGTATTTGAGAGAAACCAGAGTAACCATCTAGAAAGCATAAATGTGTATGTTCGGATAATCTTTCTAGCATTTGATCAATAAAAGGCAAGGGGTAATGATCTTTTTAGTAGCTTTATTTAATTTGCAGAAATCAATTACCATCCTATAACCTATAATAATTCTTTGCGGAATCAATTCATCTTTATCATTAGGAACGACAGTAATACCTCCCTTCTTAGGGACACAATGGACATGACTTACCCACTGACTATCAGCAAGGGGATAAATTATACCTGCCTCAAGGAGCTTTAATATTTCCTTTCTTACCACTTCTTTCTTCTTAGGATTTAGCCGTCTTTGGTGATCAATAACTGGTTTGGCATCTTTCTCCAAATTTATCTTGTGTTGACATAGAGTGGGACTAATGCCCATAAGATCATTAAGAGTATATCCAATAGAAGCACGGTACTTCTTCAGAGTTTTCAATAATCTCTCGTCTTCATGCTCTGAAAGGTTAGCACTAATAATAACATGGTATATCTTCTTTTCATCAAGATAAGCATATTTAAGAGTATCAGGCAATGGTTTAAGCTCAAACACGGGATCACCCTTGGGTGGAGGAGGATCCCCTAGAATTTCAACATGCAAGTTGTGTTTTAGAATAGGTCCTTGTTTAAAGAATACTTCATCTATTTCCCTTCTTTCATTCATATACATATCATTTTCATGGTCTAGCAAATATTGTTCTAAAGGATCATTAGGAGGCACAACAATAGAAGCAAGACCAATAATTTCATCTTTACTAGGCAATTCTTTATCATGGGGTTGTCTACGGAACATAGCAAAATTAAACTCATGAGACATACCCCCCAAACCAACAGAAACAATATCCTTATTGCAGTCTATCTTAGCATTAACAGTATTCAAGAAGGGTCTACCAAATATAATGTGACAAAAATCATCTTGTGGGGAACCAAGAACAAGAAAATCAGCAGGATATTTAACTTTCCCACACAAGACTTCAACATCTCTTACAATCCCAATCGGTGAAATAGTATCTCTATTGGCAAGTTTAATGGTAACATTGATATCTTCTATCTCAGCAGGTGCAATATCATGCATAATTTCTTTGTATAAGGAATGAGGTATTGCACTTGCACTAGCACCCATATCACATAAGGCATGATAGCAATGATCTCCTATTTTAACAGAAATAACAGGCATGCCTACAACAGGTCTATGTTTATTTTTAGCATCAGGTCTAGCAATTCTAGCAGCTTCATTGTAGAAGTAAATAACATGCCCATCAATATTATCGGCCAAGAGATCTTTAACCATAGCAATTTTAGGTTCAACTTTTAATTTTCTCAGGGGGTTTAGGTGTCTTAATGTTACTTTTGTTAACCATAGTTGAAACTTTAGCATGATTCTTTATTCTAATAGGGAAAGGTGGTTTCTCAATATAAGCAGCAGGAACAACAAGATCATCATAAGTGATAGTCTTTTATTCAACTTTAATAGGTGCAACTACTTTTACTTCAATGGGAGGATTATATTTAAACCACTTCTCCTTAGGGAGATCAACATGAGTAGCAAATGATTCACAGAAAGAAGCTACTATCTCATAGTCAACTCCATATTTAGTGCTAAATTCACAAAAAGCATCGGTATCCATAAAAGAATTAACACAATCAAACTTAGGTGTTATACCTGACTCCTTACCTTCGCCGAGTTACCAATCTTCAGAGTTGCGTTTAACTCTTTCCAATAAATCCCATTTGAATTCAATAGTCTTCATCATAAAAGAACCAGTACAAGAAGTATCGAGCATGGAGCGATTAGTGACAGAAAGTCGAGCATAAAAATTTTGAATAATAATTTCTCTTAAGAGATCATGATTGGGCCATGAATATAACATTGACTTAAGCCACGCCAAAAATTATATATATAATTATGATCACGATGAACAAGATGCATAGGATAAAACTTCTGATGAAATTCCAATTCCATTGGCTATATTCCCATGATCCCATATCATCACATAGCCTATACCATGTCAATGCATCTCCCTTCAAACATAAAGGGAATACCTTCTTATTTATAACATCCTCAGGCATACCTGCAAGATTAAATAATCCACAAACTTCATCCACATAGATTAAGTGTAAATCGGGATGCAATGTTCCATCTCCTGCAAAAGGATTAGACAGCAGTTTCTCTATCATACCCAAAGGAATTTCAAAGTAAAAAAATTCAGTAGGTTCAGTAGGTTTAGGAGCAACTCTTTTCTCTACTAGTCGGGGCGAAGATACCCCGAACAAGCCCCTCAAAGGATTATGTTCCATAGTAACAAGTGACATTAAATTTCAGCACACTATATAAATTTTTCCGTACCAAATTCCACCTACCAAAGGCGCTTCACTCCCCGGCAACGGCGCCTGAAAAGAGTCTTGATAACCCACAAGTGTAGGGGATCTATCGTAGCTTTTCGATAAGTAAGAGTGTCGAACCCAACGAGGAGCAGAAGGAAATGATAAGCAGTTTTCAGTAAGGTATTCTCTGCAAGCACTGAAATTGTCGGTAACAGAAAGTTTTGTGATAAGGTAATTTGTGACGAGTAGCAAGCAATAAAAGTAAATAAGGTGCAGCAAGATGGCCCAATCCTTTTTGTAGCAAAGGACAAACCTGGACAAACTCTTATATGAAGGAAAGAGCTCCCGAGGACACATGGGAATTATCGTCAAGCTAGTTTTCATCATGTTCATATGATTCGCGCTCGGTACTTTGATAGTTTGATATGTGTGTGGGCCGGTGCTTGGGTACTACCCTTACTTGGACAAGCATCCCACTTATGATTAACCCCTATTGCAAGCATCCGCAACTACAACAGAAGTATTAAGGTAAACCTAACCATAGCATGAAACATATGGATCCAAATTAGCCCCTTACGAAGCAACGCATAAACTAGGGTTTAAGCTTCTGTCACTCTAGCAACCCATCATCTACTTATTACTTCCCAATGCCTCCCTCTAGGCCCAAACAATGGTGAAGTGTCATGTAGTCGATGTTCACATGACACCACTAGAGGGATGACAACATACATCTCATCAAAATATCGAACGAACACCAAATTCACATGACTACTTATAGCAGGACTTCTCCCATGTCCTCAGGAACAAATGTAACTACTCACAAAGCATATTCATGTTCATAATCAGAGGGGTATTAATATGCATAATGTATCTAAACATATGATCTTCCACCAAATAGACCAACTAGCATCAACTACAAGGAGTAACCAACACTACTAGCAACCCACAAGTACCAATCTGAGGTTTGGATACAAGACATGAACTAGGGTTTGGGATGAGATGGTGCTGGTGAAGAGGTTGATGGATATTGACCCCTTCCCAATGATAGGATCGTTGGTGATGACGGTGGTGATGATTTTCCCCTCCCAGAGGGAAGTTTCCTCGGCAGAACAGCTCTGCCGGAGCCCTAGATTGGTTCTGCCAAGGTTCCGCCTTGTGGCAGCGGAGTTTCTTCCCCAAAGCTTGCTTATTATTTTTTTTCTCGGGCGAAAGACCTCATATATCAGAAGATGGGCATCGGAGGGCCACCAGGCAGCCCACGAGGCAGGGGCGCGCTTAAGGGGGTAGGGCGCGCCCCCCACCCTCGTGGCCAGGGTGTGGGCCCCCTCTGGAACTTCTTTCGCCCAATATTTTTATATATTCTGGAAATAACTTCCGTGAGGTTTCAGGAATTTTGGAGCTGTGCAGAATAGGTCTCTAATATTTGCTCCTTTTCCAGCCCAGAATCCCAGCTGCCGGCATTCTCCCTCTTCATATAAACCTTGTAAAATAAGAGAGAATAAGCATAAGTATTGTGACATAATGTGTAATAACAACCCATAATGCAATAAATATCGATATAAAAGCATGATGCAAAATAGACGTATCAACCTGCTAGTTTAAATAATCCACAAACTTCATCCACATAGATTAGGTGCAAATCGGGATGTAATGTTCCATCTCCTGTAAAAGGATTAGCTAGCAGTTTCTCTAACATACCCGAAGGAATTTCAAAGTAAACATTTTCAGTAGGTTCAGTAGTTTGAGGAGCAACTCTTTGCTCTATTTGCCGGGGTGAAGATACCCCGAACAAGCCCCTCAAAGGATTACTTTCCATAGTAACAAGTGACCGTAAATTTCAACACACTATATAAATTTTTCCTTACCAAATTCCACTTAACAAAGGCGCTTCACTCCCCGGCAACGGCGCCGGAAAAGAGTCTTGATGACCCACAAGTATAGGGGGTCTATCTAGTCCTTTCGATAAGTAAGAGTGTCGAACCCAACGAGGAGCAGAAGGAAATGACAAGCAGTTTTCAATAAGGTATTCTCTGCAAGCACTGAAATTATCGGTAATAGATAGTTTTGTGATAAGGTAATTTGTAACGGGTAACAAGTAACAAAAGTAAACAAGGTGCAGCAAGGTGGCCCAATCCTTTTTGTAGCAAAGGGCAAGCCTGGACAAACTCTTATATAAAGGAAAACGCCCCCGAGGACACATGGGAATTATGTCAAGCAAGTTTTCATCATGCTCATATGATTTGCGTTCGTTACTTTGATAATTTGATATGTGGGTGGACCGGTGCTTGGGTACTGCCCTTCCTTGGACAAGCATCCGACTTATGATTAAACCCTCTTGCAAACATCCACAACCACAAAAGAAGTATTAAGGTAAACATAACCATAGCATGAAACATATGGATCCAAATCAGCCCCTTACGAAGTATCGCATAAACTAGGGTTTAAGCTTCTATCACTCTAGCAACCCATCATATACTTATTAATTCCCAATGCCTTCCCCTATGCCCAAATAATGGTGAAGTGTCATGTAGTCGACGTTCACATAACACCACTAGAGGAAAGACAACATCCATCTCATCAAAATATCGAACGAATACCAAATTCACATGACTACTTACAGCAAGACTTCTCCCATGTCCTTGGGAAAAAATGTAACTACTCACAAATCATATTCATGTTCATAATCAGAGGGGTATTAATATGCATAAAGGATCTGAACATATAATCTTCCACCAAATAAACCAACTAGCATCAACTACAAGGAGTAATCAACACTACTAGCAACCTACAGGTACCAATCTGAGGTTTTGAGACAAAGATTGGATACAAGAGATGAACTAGGGTTTGAGAGGACATGGTGATGGTGAAGATGTTGATGTAGATTGACCCCCTCCCGATGAGAGGATCGATGGTGATGACGATGGTGACGATTTCCCCCTCCCCGAGGGATGTTTCCCCGGTAGAACAGCTCTGCCGGAGCCCTAGATTGGTTCCGCCAAGGTTCCGCCTTGAGATGGTGGTACTTCATCCCGAAAGCTTCCTTCTGATTTTTTCTAGGGCAAAATACTTCACATGGCAAAAGATGGGCACCGGAGGCCTGCCAGGGGTCCCACAAGGCAGGGGGCGTGCCCAGGGGGTAGGGCATGCCCCCACCCTCGTGGACGGTGGGTGGACCCCCTCTGGTGCTTTCTTCGCCCAGTATTTTTTGTATATTCCAAAACTGACTTTCATGGAGTTTTAGGACTTTTGGAGTTATGCAGAATAGGTCTCTAATACTTGCTCCTTTTCTAGCCCAGAATTCTAACTGCCGGCATTCTCCCTCTTCATGTAAACCTTGGAAAATTAGAGAGAGAAAAGGCATAAGTATTGTGACATAATGTGTAATAACAATCCATAATGCAATAAATATCAATATAAAAGCATGATGCAAAATGGATGTATCATTGCACAAGCCTGGGAGAGGATGAAATTAATGATACTTAATTGCCCTAATCATGGTTTGAATTTGTGGATGATTATACAAAAAATTATGCCGGATTGAATTTTGCTTCTAGAAATCTTTTAGAATCGGCCACGGGAGGCACTTTTATGGAAATCACTTTAGGAGAAGCTACTAAACTCCTAGACAATATTATGGTTAATTATTCTCAATGGCACACTAAAAGATCCACTAGTAAAAAAGTTCATGCAATTGAAGATATTAATGTTTTGAGTGGAAAGATGGATGAACTTATGAAATTGTTTGCTAATAAAAGTGTTTCTTCCGATCCTAATGATATGCCTTTGTCCACTTTGATTGAGAATAACAATGAATCTATGGATGTGAATTTTTTTGGTAGGAACAATTTTGGTAACACCGCATATAGAGGAAACTTTAATTCTAGCCCGTTTCCTAGTAATTCCTCTAATAATTATGGTAATTCCTACAACAACTCTTATGGAAATTGTAATAAGATTCCCTCTGATTTTGAGATTAGTGTTAAAGAATTTATGAGTTCGCAAAAGAATTTCAATGCTTTGGTTGAAGAAAAATTGCTTAAGATTGATGAGTTGGCTAGGAACGTGGATAGAATTTCTCTTGATGTTGATTATTTGAAACTTAGATCTATAACACCTAAGCATGACATCAATGAGTCTCTCAAGGCCATGAGAATTTCCATTGATGAGTGCAAAGAAAGAACCGCTAGGATGAGTGCTAAAAAAGATTGCTTTGTGAAAGCGTGTTCTTCTAGTTTTCATGATAATAATGATGAAGATCTAAAAGTGATTGATGTATCTCCTATTAAATCTTTGTTTTCCAATATGAATCTTGATAAAGATGGGACTAGAGATGATTCAACTTTAGTTAAAAGGCGTCCCAATGATTCAGAGTTTTTAGATCTTGATGCAAAAATTAATAAAAGTGGGATTGAAGAGGTCAAAACTTTACATAACAATGACCCACTATTTTGGATTTCAACGAATTTAATTATGATAATTCCTCTTTGATAGATTGTATTTCTTGGTTGCAATCCATTTTAAATTCTCTTCATGCTTATGATCAAAATAAATATTTTACTAAACATATCATTGATGCTTTAATGCAATCCCATGAAGAAAAGCTTGAACTAGAAATTTCTATCCCTAGAAAACTTTATGATGAGTGGGAACCTACTATTAAAATTAAGATTAAAGATTATGAATGCTATGCTTTTATGTGATTTGGGTGCTAGTGTTTCCACGATTCCAAAAACTTTGTGTGATGTGCTAGGTTTTCATGAATTTAATGATTGTTCTTTAAATTTGCATCTTGTGGATCCCACCATTAAGATGTTGGAAATATGCCCTAGAGGCAATAATAAAAGCATTATTATTATATTTCCTTGTTCATGATAATTGTCTTTATTCATGCTATAATTGTGTTATCTGGAAATCGTAATACATGTGTGAATAACAGACATCAACATGTCCCTAGTGAGCCTCTAGTTGACTAGCTCGTTGATCAACAGATAGTCATGATTTCCTGACTATGGACACTGGATGTCATTGATAACGAGATCACATCATTAGGAGAATGATCTGATGGACAAGACCCAATCCTAAACATAGCACAAGATCGTATAGTTCGTTTGCTAGAGTTTTCTAATGTCAAGTATCTTTTCCTTAGACCATGAGATCGTGTAACTCCCGGATACTGTAGGAGTGCTTTGGGTATGCCAAACGTCACAACGTAACTGGGTGACTATAAAGGTAGACTGCGGGTATCTCCGAAAGTGTCTGTTGGGTGACATGGATCAAGACTGGGATTTGTCACTCCGTATGACGGAGAGGTATCACTGGGCCCACTCGGTAATGCATCATCATAATGAGCTCAGAGTGACCAAGTGTCTGGTCACGGGATCATGCATTACGGTACGAGTAAAGTGACTTGCCGGTAACGAGATTGAACGAGGTATTGGGATACCGACGATCAAATCTCGGGCAAGTAACATATCGATAGACAAAGGGAATAGCGTACGGGGTTGATTGAATCCTCGACATCGTGGTTCATCCGATGAGATCATCGTGGAGCATGTGGGAGCCAACATGGGTATCCAGATCCCGCTGTTGGTTATTGACCGGAGAGTCGTCTCGGTCATGTCTGCTTGTCTCCCGAACCCGTAGGGTCTACACACTTAAGGTTCGGTTACGCTAGGGTTGTAGGGATATGTATATGCAGTAACCCGAATGTTGTTCGGAGTCCCGGATGAGATCCCGGACGTCACGAGGAGTTCCGGAATGGTCCGGAGGTAAAGATTTATATATGGGAAGTCCTGTTTCGGGCATCGGGACAAGTTTCGGGGTTATCGGTATTGTACCGGGACCACCGGAAGGGTCCCGGGGGTCCACCGGGTGGGTCCACCTGCCCCGGGGGGCCACATGGGCTGTAAGGGGGTGCGCCTTGGCCTAATGGGCCAAGGGCACCAGCCCCACATAGGCCCATGCGCCTAGGGTTTAAGGGGACAAGAGTCCTAGGAGGGTAAGGCACCTCCTAGGTGCCTTGGGGGGGAGGGAAACCTCCCCTTGGCCGCCGGCCCATAGGAGATTGGATCTCCTAGGCTGCGCACCACCCCCCCTTGGCACCCCTATATATAGTGGGGGAGAGGAGGGACTTCATACCTGAACGCCCTGGCCTTTGGTTGCCTCCTTCTCCCTCCCCAACACCTCCTCCACCTCCATAGTGCTTAGCGAAGCTCTGCCGGAGTACTGCAGCTCCATCAACACCACGCCGTCGTGCTGCTGCTGGTGCCATCTCCCTCAACCTCTCCTCCCTCCCTTGCTGGATCAAGAAGGAGGAGACGTGGCTGTTCCGTACGTGTGTTGAACGCGGAGGTGCCGTCCGTTCGGCGCTGGTCATCGGTGATTTGGATCACGTCGAGTACGACTACATCATCACCGTTCTTTTGAACGCTTCCGTGCGCGATCTACAAAGGTATGTAGATGCATCTAATCACTCGTTGCTAGATGAACTCCTAGATGATCTTGGTGAAACGAGTAGGAAAATTTTTGTTTTCTGCAACGTTCCCCAACAGTGGCATCATGAGCTAGGTCTATGCGTAGTTCTTCTTGCGCGAGTAGAACACAATTTGTTGTGGGCGTAGATTTGTCAACTTTCTTGCCGTTACTAGTCCTTTCTTGCTTCAGCGGTATTGTGGGATGAAGCGGCCCGGACCAACCTTACACGTACGCTTACGTGAGACCGGTTCCACCGACTAACATGCACTAGTTGCATAAGGTGGCTGGCGGGTGTCTGTCTCTCCTACTTTAGTTGGAGCGGAATCGATGAACAGGGTCCTTATGAAGGGTAAATAGAAGTTGACAAATCACGTTGTGGCTTTAACGTAGGTAAGAAAACGTTCTTGCTAGAACCCTAATTCAGCCACGTAAAACTTGCAACAACAATTAGAGGACGTCTAACTTGTTTTTGCAGCAAGTGGTTTGTGATATGATATGGCCAAAGTTGTGATGAATGATGAATGATCTATATGTGATGTATGAGATGTTCATGCTATTGTAATAGGAATCACGACTTGCATGTCGATGAGTATGACAACCGGCAGGAGCCATAGGAGTTGTCTTTATTCTTTTATATGACCTGCGTGTCATCAAGAAACGCCATGTAATTACTTTACTTTATTGCTAAACGCGTTAGCCATAGTAGTAGAAGTAATAGTTGGCGAGCAACTTCATGGAGACACGATGATGGAGATCATGATGATGGAGATCATGGTGTCAAGCCGGTGACAAGATGATCATGGAGCCCCAAGATGGAGATCAAAGGAGCTGTGTGATATTGGCCATATCATGTCACGTTTATTATTTGATTGCATGTGATGTTTATCATGTTTTGCATCTTGTTTACTTAGAACGACGGTAGTAAATAAGATGATCCCTCACAATAAATTCAAGAAGTGTTCCCCCTAACTGTGCACCGTTGCGACAGTTCGCTGTTTCAAAACACCACGTGATGATCGGGTGTTTTATTCAGACGTTCACATACAACGGGTGTAAGACAGATTTACACATGCAAACACTTAGGTTGACTTGACGAGCCTAGCATGTACAGACATGGCCTCGGAACACAGAAGACCGAAAGGTCGAGCATGAGTCGTATAGAAGATACGATCAACATGAAGATGTTCACCGATGTTGACTAGTCCGTCTCACGTGATGATCGGACACGGTCTAGTTTAACTCGGATCATGTAATACTTAGATGACTAGAGGGATGTCTAATCTAAGTGGGAGTTCACTAATAATTTGATTAGTTGAACTTAATTATCATGAACTTAGTCTAAAATCTTTGCAATATGTCTTGTAGATCAAATGGCCAACGTAGTCCTCAACTTCAACGCGTTCCTAGAGAAAACTAAGCTGAAAGACGATGGCAGCAACTATACGGACTGGGTCCGGAACCTGAGGATCATCCTCATAGCTGCCAAGAAAGATTATGTCCTACAAGCACCGCTTGGTGACGCACCCGTTCTCCCTGCAGAACAAGATGTTATGAACGCTTGGCAGGCACGTTTCGATGACTACTCCCTCGTTCAGTGCGGCATGCTTTACAGCCTAGAGCCGGGGCTCCAAAAGCGTTTTGAGAGACATGGAGCATATGAGATGTTCGAAGAGCTGAAAATGGTTTTCCAAGCTCATGCCCGGGTCGAGAGATATGAAGTCTCCGACAAATTCTTCAGCTGTAAGATGGAGGAAAACAGTTCTGTCAGTGAGCACATACTCACTATGTCTGGGTTGCATAACCGCTTGACTCAGCTGGGAGTTAATCTCCCGGATGATGCGGTCATTGACAGAATCCTCCAGTCGCTTCCACCAAGCTACAAGAGCTTTGTGATGAACTTCAATATGCAGGGGATGGAAAAGACCATTCCTGAAGTATTTGCTATGCTGAAATCAGCGGAGGTAGAAGTCAGGAAGGAACATCAAGTGTTGATGATCAATAAAACCACTAAGTTCAAGAAAGGCAAGGGTAAAAAGAGCTTCAAGAAGGACGGCAAGGAGGTTGCCGCGCCCGGCAAGCAAGCTGCCGGGAAGAAGCCAAAGAATGGACCCAAGCCCGAGACTGAGTGCTTTTATTGCAAGGGAAGCGGTCACTGGAAGCGGAACTGCCCTAAGTACTTAGCGGATAAGAAGGCCGGCAAAACCAAAGGTATATGTGATATACATGTAATTGATGTGTACCTTACTAGTGCCCGTAGTGGCTCCTGGGTATTTGATACCGGTGCAGTTGCTCACATTTGTAACTCAAAGCAGGGGCTGCGGAATAAGCGGAAACTGGCAAAGGACGAGGTGACGATGCGCGTCGGGAATGGTTCCAAGGTCAATGTGATCGCCGTCGGCACGCTACCTCTGCATCTCCCTTCGGGATTAGTTTTAAACCTTAATAATTGTTATTTAGTGCCAGCTTTGAGCATGAACATTGTATCGGGATCTCGTTTAATTCGAGATGGCTACTCTTTTAAATCTGAGAATAATGGTTGTTCCATTTTTATGAGAGATATGTTTTATGGTCATGCTCCTATGGTGAATGGTTTATTCTTTATGAATCTCGAACGTGATGCTACACATGTTCATAATGTGAGTACCAAAAGAAGTAAAGTTGATAATGATAGTCCCACATACTTGTGGCACTGCCGCCTTGGTCACATAGGTGTCAAACGCATGAAGAAGCTCCATGCTGATGGACTTTTAGAGTCTCTTGATTATGAATCATTTGACACGTGCGAACCATGCCTTATGGGTAAAATGACCAAGACTCCGTTCTCAGGAACAATGGAGCGAGCAACCGACTTATTGGAAATCATACATACCGATGTGTGCGGTCCAATGAGTGTTGAGGCTCGCGGTGGCTATCGTTATGTTCTCACCCTCACTGATGATTTAAGTAGGTATGGGTATATCTACTTAATGAAACACAAGTCTGAAACCTTTGAAAAGTTCAAGGAATTTCAGAGTGAGGTTGAAAATCAACGTGACAGGAAAATCAAGTTTCTGCGATCAGATCGTGGAGGAGAATACTTGAGTCACGAGTTTGGCACACACTTAAGAAAATGTGGAATAGTTTCACAACTCACGCCGCCTGGAACACCTCAGCGTAATGGTGTGTCCGAACGTCGTAATCGCACTCTGTTAGATATGGTGCGATCTATGATGTCTCTTACCGATTTACCGCTTTCTTTTTGGGGCTATGCTTTAGAGACTGCCGCATTCACTTTAAATAGGGCTCCGTCGAAATCCGTTGAGACGACACCGTATGAATTATGGTTTGGGAAGAAACCTAAGCTGTCGTTTCTAAAAGTTTGGGGATGCGATGCTTATGTCAAGAAACTTCAACCTGAAAAGCTCGAACCCAAATCGGAAAAATGCGTCTTCATAGGGTACCCAAAAGAAACTATTGGGTACACCTTCTACCTCAGATCCGAAGGCAAGATCTTTGTTGCCAAGAATGGGTCCTTTCTGGAGAAAGAGTTTCTCTCGAAAGAAGTAAGTGGGAGGAAAGTAGAGCTTGATGAAGTATTGCCTCTTGAACCGGAAAATGGCGCAACTCAAGAAAATGTTCCTGAGGTGCCAGCACCGACTAGAGAGGAAGTTAATGATAATGATCAAGATACTTCTGATCAAGCTCCTACTGAAATTCGAAGGTCCACAAGGACACGTTCCGCACCAGAGTGGTACGGCAACCCTGTCTTGGAAATCATGTTGTTAGACAACGGTGAACCTTCGAACTATGAAGAAGCGATGGCGGGACCAGATTCCGACAAATGGCTAGAAGCCATGAAATCCGAGATAGGATCCATGTATGAAACGAAGTATGGACTTTGACTGACTTGCCCGTTGAACGGCGAGCCATAGAAAATAAATGGATCTTTAAGAAGAAGACAGACGCGGATGGTAATGTGACCATCTATAAAGCTCGGCTTGTCGCTAAGGGTTATCGACAAGTTCAAGGGGTTGACTACGATGAGACTTTCTCACCGGTAGCGAAGCTGAAGTCCGTCCGAATCATGTTAGCAATTGCCGCATTCTATGATTACGAAATATGGCAAATGGACGTCAAAACGGCATTCCTTAATGGTTTCCTTAAGGAAGAATTGTATATGATGCAGCCGGAAGGTTTTGTCGATCCTAAGAATGCTGACAAAGTGTGCAAGCTCCAACGCTCGATTTATGGGCTGGTGCAAGCATCTCGGAGTTGGAACATTCGCTTTGATGAGATGATCAAAGCGTTTGGGTTTACACAGACTTATGGAGAAGCCTGCGTTTACAAGAAAGTGAGTGGGAGCTCTGTAGCATTTCTCATATTATATGTAGATGACATACTTTTGATGGGAAATGATATAGAACTCTTGGACAGCATCAAGGCCTACTTGAATAAAAGTTTTTCAATGAAGGACCTTGGAGAAGCTGCTTATATATTAGGCATCAAAATCTATAGAGATAGATCAAGACGCCTCATAGGTCTTTCACAAAGCACATACCTTGATAAGATATTGAAGAAGTTCAATATGGATCAATCCAAGAAAGGGTTCTTGCCTGTGTTACAAGGTGTGAAATTGAGCTCAGCTCAATGTCCGACCACGGCAGAAGATATAGAAGAGATGAGCGTCATCCCCTATGCCTCAGCCATAGGTTCTATTATGTATGCCATGCTGTGTACCAGACCTGATGTTAACCTTGCCGTCAGTTTGGTAGGAAGGTACCAAAGTAATCCCGGCAAGGAACACTGGACAGCGGTCAAGAATATCCTGAAGTACCTGAAAAGGACTAAGGAAATGTTTCTCGTTTATGGAGGTGACGAAGAGCTCGTCGTAAAGGGTTACGTCGACGCTAGCTTCGACACAGATCTGGATGACTCTAAGTCACAAACCGGATACGTGTATATTTTGAATGGTGGGGCAGTAAGCTGGTGCAGTTGCAAGCAAAGCGTCGTGGCGGGATCTACATGTGAAGCGGAGTACATGGCAGCCTCGGAGGCAGCACATGAAGCAATATGGGTGAAGGAGTTCATCACCGACCTAGGAGTCATACCCAATGCGTCGGGGCCGATCAAGCTCTTCTGTGACAACACTGGAGCTATTGCACTTGCCAAGGAGCCCAGGTTTCACAAGAAGACAAGGCACATCAAGCGTCGCTTCAACTCCATTCGTGAAAATGTTCAAGATGGAGACATAGAGATTTGTAAAGTACATACGGACCTGAATGTAGCAGATCCGTTGACTAAACCTCTCCCTAGAGCAAAACATGATCAACACCAGAATTCCATGGGTGTTCGATTCATCACAATGTAACTAGATTATTGACTCTAGTGCAAGTGGGAGACTGTTGGAAATATGCCCTAGAGGCAATAATAAAAGCATTATTATTATATTTCCTTGTTCATGATAATTGTCTTTATTCATGCTATAATTGTGTTATCTGGAAATCGTAATACATGTGTGAATAACAGACATCAACATGTCCCTAGTGAGCCTCTAGTTGACTAGCTCGTTGATCAACAGATAGTCATGATTTCCTGACTATGGACACTGGATGTCATTGATAACGAGATCACATCATTAGGAGAATGATGTGATGGACAAGACCCAATCCTAAACATAGCACAAGATCGTATAGTTCGTTTGCTAGAGTTTTCTAATGTCAAGTATCTTTTCCTTAGACCATGAGATCGTGTAACTCCCGGATACTGTAGGAGTGCTTTGGGTATGCCAAACGTCACAACGTAACTGGGTGACTATAAAGGTAGACTACGGGTATCTCCGAAAGTGTCTGTTGGGTGACATGGATCAAGACTGGGATTTGTCACTCCGTATGACGGAGAGGTATCACTGGGCCCACTCGGTAATGCATCATCATAATGAGCTCAGAGTGACCAAGTGTCTGGTCACGGGATCATGCATTACGGTACGAGTAAAGTGACTTGCCGGTAACGAGATTGAACGAGGTATTGGGATACCGACGATCGAATCTCGGGCAAGTAACATATCGATAGACAAAGGGAATAGCGTACGGGGTTGATTGAATCCTCGACATCGTGGTTCATCCGATGAGATCATCGTGGAGCATGTGGGAGCCAACATGGGTATCCAGATCCCGCTGTTGGTTATTGACCGGAGAGTCGTCTCGGTCATGTCTGCTTGTCTCCCGAACCCGTAGGGTCTACACACTTAAGGTTCGGTTACGCTAGGGTTGTAGGGATATGTATATGCAGTAACCCGAATGTTGTTCGGAGTCCCGGATGAGATCCCGGACGTCACGAGGAGTTCCGGAATGGTCCGGAGGTAAAGATTTATATATGGGAAGTCCTGTTTCGGGCATCGGGACAAGTTTCGGGGTTATCGGTATTGTACCGGGACCACCGGAAGGGTCCCGGGGGTCCACCGGGTGGGTCCACCTGCCCCGGGGGGCCACATGGGCTGTAAGGGGGTGCGCCTTGGCCTAATGGGCCAAGGGCACCAGCCCCACATAGGCCCATGCGCCTAGGGTTTAAGGGGACAAGAGTCCTAGGAGGGTAAGGCACCTCCTAGGTGCCTTGGGGGGGAGGGAAACCTCCCCTTGGCCGCCGGCCATAGGAGATTGGATCTCCTAGGCTGCGCACCACCCCCCTTGGCACCCCTATATATAGTGGGAGAGAGGAGGGACTTCATACCTGAACGCCCTGGCCTTTGGTTGCCTCCTTCTCCCTCCCCAACACCTCCTCCACCTCCATAGTGCTTAGCGAAGCTCTGCCGGAGTACTGCAGCTCCATCAACACCACGCCGTCGTGCTGCTGCTGGTGCCATCTCCCTCAACCTCTCCTCCCTCCCTTGCTGGATCAAGAAGGAGGAGACATGGCTGTTCCGTACGTGTGTTGAACGCGGAGGTGCCGTCCGTTCGGCGCTGGTCATCGGTGATTTGGATCACGTCGAGTACGACTACATCATCACCGTTCTTTTGAACGCTTCCGTGCGTGATCTACAAAGGTATGTAGATGCATCTGATCACTCGTTGCTAGATGAACTCCTAGATGATCTTGGTGAAACGAGTAGGAAAATTTTTGTTTTCTGCAACGTTCCCCATCATAAGAAACCTATGGGAAGAATTAATGATGTTCTTATTGTTGCAAATAGGAATTATGTGCTCGTAGATTTCATTGTTCTTGATATAGATTGCAATCCTACATGTCCTATTATTCTTGGTAGACCTTTCCTTAGAACGATTGGTGCAATTATTGACATGAAAGAAGGAAATATTATATTCCAATTTCTGTTAACGAAAGGCATGGAACACTTTCCTAGGAAGAAAATTAAATTACCTTATGAACTATTATGAGAGCCACTTATGGATTGCATACCAAAGATGGCAATACCTAGATCTATTCTTGCTTTTATGCCTAGCTAGGGGCGTTAAACGATAGCGCTTGTTGGGAGGCAACCCAATTTTATTTTTGTTCTTCACTTTTTGTTACTGTTTAGTAATAAATAATTTATCTAGCCTCTGTTATGATTGTGTTTTTTATGTTTTAATTAGTGTTTGTGCCAAGTAAAGCCTTAAGGATCTTCTTGGGTGATTGTTGTTTGATCTTGCTGATAAAAACAGAAAGTATGCGCTCACAAAAATAATTTTCAGTTTTTACCAGAGAGCGATAAAATACCAATTCCAACTGCAATAGATCAATATATAAATTTTCCTGGTCGTCCTAATTTTTAAGAATTTTTGGAGTTACATAAGTATTTGAAACCTACATATTGGTACTGCAGACTGTTCTGTTTGTGACAGATTCTGTTTTTCGCGTGTTGTTTGCTTATTTTGATGCATCTATGGCTAGTATCGGGGGGGGGGGTATGAACCATAGAGAAGTTGTAATACAGTATTTTTAACACCAATATAAATAAATAATGAGTTAATTACAGTACTTTAAAGTGGTGGTTTATTTTCTTATACTAATGGAGCTCACGAGATTTTCTGTTGAGTTTTGTGTTGTGAAGTTTTCAAGCTTTTGGGTAAAGATTTGATGGATTTTAGAAAAAGGAGTGGCAAGAGCCTAAGCTTGGGGATGCCCAAGGCACTGCAAGGTAAAATTCAAGGACAACCAAAAGCCTAAGCTTGGGGATGCCCCGGATGGCATCCCCTCTTTCGTCTTCGTCTATCGGTAACTTTACTTGAGGCTATATTTTTATTCACCACATGATATTTGTTTTTCTTGGAGCGTCTTGTATGATTTGAGTCTTTGATTTTTAGTTTACCACAATCATCCTTGATGTACACACCTTTTGGGAGAGACACGCATGAATCGGAATTTATTAGAATACTCTATGTGCTTCACTTATATCTTTTGAGCTATACAATTTTGCTCTAGTGATTCACTTATATCTTTTTAGAGCACAGTGGTGATTTTCTTTTATTGAAATTATTGATCTCTCATGTTTCACTTATATTATTTTGAGAGTGTTTTATAACAGCATGGTAATTTGCTTTGGTTATAAAACTAGTCCTAATATGATGGGCATCCAAGTTGGGTATAATAAAAACTTGCATATAAAGTGCGTTGAATAGTAGGAGAAGTTTGATACTTGATGATTGTTTTGAGACATGAGGGTGGTGATATTAGAGTCATGCTAATGGGGTGATTGTGAATTTGGAAATACTTGTGTTGAGGTTTGCAAGTCCCGGAGCATGCACGTATGGTAACCGTTGTGTGACAAATTTGAAGCATGGGGTATTTTCTGATTGTCTTCCTTAAGAGTGGCGGTCGGGGATGAGCGATGGTCTTTTCCTACCAATCTATCCCCCTAGAAGCATGCGTGTAGTGCTTGGTATTTGATGACTTGTAGTTTTTTGCAATAAGTATGTGAGTTCTTTATGACTAATGTTGAGTTTATGGATTATACGCACTCTCACCCTTCCACCACTTTTAGCCTCTCTAGTACCGTACAACTTTCGCCGGTACCATAAACCCACCATTTACCTTCCTCAAAGAGCCACCATACCTACATATTATGGCATTTCTATAGCCATTCCGAGATATATTGCCATGCAACTTTCCACCATTCCGTTTATTATGACACGATCCATCATTGTCATATTGCCTTGCATGATCGTGTAGTTGACATCGTATTTGTGGCAAATCCACCATTCATAACTTTTTATACATGTCACTCTCGATTCATTGCACATCCCGGTACACCACCGGAGGCATGCATATAGAGTCATATTTTTGTTCTAACTATCGATTTGTAATCTTTGAGTTGTAAATAAATAGAAGTGTGATGATCGTCAGTATTAGAGCATTGTCCCATGTGAGGAAATAAAAAAAGGCCAAATAAAAAAAGAAGGCCCAAAAAAGAGAGAAAGAAAAAAAAGGAAAAATGATAGAAAAAGAGAGAAGGGACAATGCTACTATCTTTTTTCCACACTTGTGCTTCAAAGTAGCACCGTGATCTTCATGATAGAGAGTCTCTTATTTTGTCACTTTCATATACTAGTGGGAAATTTTCATTATAGAACTTGGCTTGTATATTCCAACAATGGGCTTCCTCAAATGCCCTAGGTCTTCGTGAGCAAGCAAGTTGGATGCACACCCACTTAGTTTCTTTTGTTGAGCTTTCATACATTTATAGCTCTAGTGCATCTGTTGCATGGAAATCCCTACTCACTCACATTGACATCTATTGATGGCCATCTCCATAGCCCATTAATACGCCTAGTTGATGTGAGACCATCTTCCTCCTTTTTGTCCTCTCCACAACCACCACCCTATTCCACCTATAGTGCTATGTCCATGGCTCGCACTCATGTATTGCGTGAAAGTTGAAAAGATTTGAGATTACTAAAGTATGAAACAATTGCTTGGCTTGTCATCGGGGTTGTGCATGATTTGAGTATTTTGTGTGACGAAGATGGAGCATGACCAAACTATATGATTTTGTAGGGATGATATTTCTTTGGCCATATTATTTTGAGAGGACATAATTACTTTGTAAGTATGCTTGAAGTATTATTATTTTTATGCCAATAAACTTTTGTCTTGAATCTTTCGGATCTGAACATTCATGCCAAAATAAAGAAAATTACATTGATAAATATGTTAGGTAGCATTCCACATAAAAAATTCTGTTTTTATCATTTACCTACTCGAGGACGAGCAGGAATTAAGCTTGCGGATGCTTGATACGTCTCCAACGTATCTATAATTTTTTATTGTTCCATACTATTATATTATCTATTTTGGATGATTAATGGGCTTTAATATGCTCTTTTATATTATTTTTTGGACTAACCTATTCACCGGAGGCCCAGTGCCAGTTTCTGTTTTTTTGCCTATTTTAGTGTTTCGTAAAAAAGGAATACCAAACGGAATCCAAATGGAATGAAACCTTCGTGATGATCTTTCTTGGACCGAAAGCAAACCAGGAGACTTGGAGTGGAAGTCTGGAACTCCGTGAGGCGTCCAGGAGATAGGAGGGCGCGCCTAGGGGGTGTAGGCATGCCCCCACCCTCGTGGGCCCCATGGAGCTCCACCGACGTACTGCTTTCACCTATATATACTCTTATACCCTAAAAACATCAAGGGGTCAAGAAACCACTTTTCCACCGCCGCAACCTTCCATACCCACAAGATCCCATCTTGGGCCCTTTTCCGGCAATCTGCGGAGGGGGAATTGGTCACGGAGGGCTTCTACATCAACACCATAGCCTCTCCGATGAAGCATGGGTAGTTTACCACAGACCTTCGGGTCCATAGTTATTATCTAGATGGCGTCTTCTCTCTCTCTGATCTTCAATACAAAGTTCTCCTCGATGTTCTTGGAGATCTATTCGATGTAATACTCTTTTGCGGTGTGTTTGTCGAGATCTGATGAATTGTGGGTTTATGAACTTGATTATCTATGAATATTATTTGGTTCATCTCTGAATTCTTATATGCATGATTTGATATCTTTGCAAGTCTCTTCGAATTATCGGTTTAGTTTGGCCTACTAGATTGATCTTTCTTGCAATGGGAGAAGTGCTTAGCTTTGGGTTCAATCTTGCGGTGTCCTTTCCCAGTGACAGTAGGGGCAGCAAGGCACGTATTGTATTGTATTGTATTGTTGCCATCGAGGATAAAAAGATGGGGTTTATATCATATTGCTTGAGTTTATCCCTCTACATCATGTCATCTTGCTTAATGCGTTACTCAGTTCTTATGAACTTAATACTCTAGATGCATGCTGGATAGCAGTCGATGTGTGGAGTAATAGTAGTAGATGCAGAATCGTTTCGATCTACTTGACACGGACGTGATGCCTATGTTCATGATCATTGCCTTAGATATATTCATAACTATGCACTTTTCTATCAATTGCTCGGCAGTAATTTGTTCACCCACCGTAATACATGCTATCATGAGAGAAGCCACTAGTGAAACCTATGGCCCCCGGGTTATCAGCATTTTGGGAATGGGGGTCCCCAGACTTGCCTGCCTGCGGCCCACGGCGTGGCTTTGCTAGCAGGCCTGTACATCCTATCTTCATCAACAAGGCACTCACACTACAAAAAAAGACACATCCGTGACATTTTGGGCCGACCAAAAAAATTTCTGTCATACATATGATACTTCTATGACGATAATTGTGACAAAACCCGGTATCATCATAGATGTGGTGGGCTCCTACTTCTATGACAAAAAATCATGACAGAAAATGGGCTTTTCATCCTGGCCGGGCCGGAGACGCAGCTACATGACATTCTTTGGGCCGTCCATGCTGGAAAAAACCGTGGTAGAAGCGAGGGGGAGGAAAATTTCGGGGAGTTCCGGTTACGGTGGGAGGTCGGGGCCGAGCGATGCGTGTTTCTCCCATACACATACGCGCGTGTGTGCGAGGCGTTGGCTCTAACTGAACCCGAGCGAGGCGTTGGGCTCTAACTGAACCCGAGCGATTGCACTGCAGGCTATGATACGTCTCCAACGTATCTATAATTTTTGATTGTTCCATGCTATTATATTATCAACTTTGGACGTTTATGGGCTTTATTATGCAATTTTATATCATTTTTGGGACTAACCTATTAACCTAGAGCCCAGTGCCAGTTTTTGTTTTTACCTTGTTTTAGAATATCACAGAAAAGGAAATTCAAACGGAGTCCAATTAACCTGAGACTTCATGGAACTTATTTTTGGATCAGAAGAGGCCCAGAAGACTTGGAGTCCACGTAAGGGAAACTTCGAGGAGCCACGAGGTAGGGGGCCCCCCCGGCATGCCCTCCACCCTCGTGGGCCCCTCGTGGCTCCCCTGACGTACTTCTTCCTCCTATATATCTCCATATACCCTAAAAACATCCGGGAGCACAATAGATCGAGAGTTCCGCCGTCAGAAGCCTCCGTAACCACCGAAAGCCAATCTAGACCCGTTCCGGCACCCTGCCGGAGGGGCAATCCCTCTCCGGTGGTCATCTTCATCATCCTGGTGCTCTCCATGACGAGGAGGGAGTAGTTCTCCCTCGGGGCTGAGGGTATGTACCAGTAGCTATGTGTTTGATCTCTCTCTCTCGTGTTCTTGAGGTGATACGATCTTGATGTATCGCGAGCTTTGCTATTATAGTTGGATCTTATGTTTCTCCTCCCCACTACTCTTTTGTAATGAATTGAGTTTCCCCTTTGAAGTTATCTTATCGGATTGAGTCTTTAAAGATTTGAGAACACTTGATGTATGTCTTGCCGTGCGTATCTGTGGTGACAATGGGATATCACGTGATTCACTTGATTTATGTTTTGGTGATCAACTTGCGGGTTACGCCCATGAACCTATGCATAGGGGTTGGCACACGTTTTGTCGTGATTCTCCGGTAAAAACTTTGGGGCACTCTTTGAGGTTCTATCTATTAGTTGAATAGATGAATCTGAGATTGTGTGACGCATATCGTATAATCATACCCACGGATACTTGAGGTGACATTGGAGTATCTAGGTGACATTAGGGTTTTGGTTGATTTGTGTCTTAAGGTGTTATTCTAGTACGAACTCTAGGGCTGTTTGTGACACTTCTAGGAATAGCCCAACGGATTGATTGGAAAGAATAACTTTGAGGTGGTTTCCTACCCTACCATAATCTCTTCGTTTGTTCTCCGCTATTAGTGACTTTGGAGTGACTCTTTGTTGCATGTTGAGGGATAGTTATATGCTCCAATTATGTTATTATTGTTGAGGGAACTTGCACTAGCGAAAGTATGAACCCTAGGCCTTGTTTCAACGCATTGCAATACCGTTTACGCTCACTTTTATCATTTGTTACCTTGCTGTTTTTATATTTTCAGATTACAAAAACTATTAGCTACTATCCATATTGCACTTGTATCACCATCTCTTCGCCGAACTAGTGCACCTATACAATTTACCATTGTATTGGGTGTTTTGGGGACACAAGAGACTCTTTGTTATTTGGTTGCAGGGTTGCTTGAGAGAGACCATCTTCATCCTACGCCTCCTACGGATTGATAAACCTTAGGTCATCCACTTGAGGGAAATTTGCTACTGTCCTACAAACCTCTGCACTTGGAGGCCCAACAACGTCTACAAGAAGAAGGTTATGTAGTAGACATCAAGCTCTTTTCTGGCGCCGTTGCCGGGGAGGTGAGTGCTTGAAGGTATATCTTTAGATCTTGCAATCGAATCTTTTTGTTTCTTGTTTTATCACTAGTTTAGTTTATAAAAGAAAACTATAAAAAATGGAATTGAGTTTGTCTCATATGCTTCACCTTTTTAATATCTTTCGTAAGTATGATGGAAAGGAAAATTATGCTCAAATGCTAGAATAAGAATTACATAGAATGCTTGGCATAAAATATGTGAATGATGAGCATGATTGCAATGTTGTTAGTACGAATTCTTTGAATATCCATGTCAATTTTTGTGGAGTACATTGGGTTTGTAAGTACACACCAAATAGGGAAGATAGATATTGGAAGAGGCATAAGTACTTAGAAACTAAATTGTTGCAAGAAAGGCTAGATGATTGTGCTAAAAATTTAAATTTTCTTAGCCGTACTTGTGGACTTTGCAATGAAAGTGGTCATTTAGCTATCCGATGCAAATTGTTTCATGATCTAATCATGTCCAAAAATTGTGATGAGTTGATTTCCCTTGCACATTATAATGAACTTAGCTTGCTTATGGGTTGCAAAGAAATGAAACATATAACTAACCATCTTCCAGAATTTGCCCGTTATAAAGTTCTTGGATTTGATCTAGAGGAAATTTATATGTATTGTGCGGTGAATTGTAGTGAAAATCCTTATATTGCCAACTATATAAAGAAAAGAAAACAAATAGAAGATGAAGAGAATACTAATGAAAGGGAAGAGACTTCCCAATATCCTCCTATTATTTCTTATGATGAATCAGGTAACGAGGAGGAGCCTCCTATTCAACGAATCTCATTAATAAGGAGCTCCAAAAGAGGATTGAACCCACACATGATGTGGTGAAGAAGAAGAAAAGAAAAAGGAAGAGAGGTAAAAAGATATATCCCCCAAATAATTCTGCTCCTATTATTATTGTGCCTCATGAAAATATAATTGTGGAAGATAATGATACTTCTTATGATCTTGAAAATCTTTTTGGCACTTGCTTGGAAGAATATGATAATTGCTATACTATTGGTGCTATCCATACTATTAATGATGAGAGTGATTATGCCTATGATATGAAAAGGCCCAAGCTTGGGGATGCTATGTTTGATGAAGATGATGTTTTTGAGAATATATTTGCTGCAATTAATGTTTGTCCCAAGCTTGGGGAAGCTATGTTTAATGACGATATTTTTAGTCTCCCAAGTTTTGATATGCAAATTTATAATGATGATAGCATGCCTCCTACTTATGATGATTATTGTGATGATACTTATGCTATAAAAAGTAGTTATTATATTTATAAAACTTTTCATCATTATGGTTACCCCTTTTCTGAACATTACTCTTTTAATGCGGAAACAATTTATAGTATTCGAGTTTCTTATGATACTCCCACTATTCCGAATAAGAAGAATTTTGCTTATGTGGAGAGTAATAAAATTTATATGCTTGTAGATCATGAAAAAAATGATTTAGGTGCTGGTTATATTGTTGAATTCATTCATGATGCTACTGAAAAATTATTATGAGGGAGGAATATATGCTTGTAGGAATTGCAATAATATCAAGTTTCCTCTCTATGTGTTGAAAATCTTGAAGTTATGCTTGTTTTGCTTTCCTATGCTAGTTGATTATTGTTCCCATAAATTGTTTGCTCACAAAATCCCTATGCATAGGAAATGGGTTAGACTTAAATGTGTTAGCAATATTCTTCATGATGCTCTCTTTATGTTTCAATTCTTATCTTTTATGTGAGCATCATTGAAATCATCATGCCTAGCTAGGGGCGTTAAACGATAGCGCTTGTTGGGAGGCAACCCAATTTTATTATTTTTCCTTGATTTTTTTCCTGTTTAGTAATAAATAATTCATCTAGCCTCTGTTTAGATGTGTTTTTATGCTTTTAATTAGTGTTTGTGCCAAGTAGAACCTTTGGGAAGACTTGGGAGAAGTCTTGTTGATCATGCTGTAAAGAACAGAAACTTTAGCGCTCACAAGAATTGCTGCCATCTTTATTTGGAAAGTGATATTTAGTTAATTATTTTTTCAGATGATTAATAGATAAATTCCTCAGGTCCAGAAATTTATTTGAGAATTTTATGAGTTCCAGAAGTATACGTTTGATTCAGATTACTACATACTGTTCTGTTTTTGACAGATTCTGTTTTTCATGTGTTGTTTACTTATTTTGATGAATCTATGGCTAGTAAAATAGTTTATAAACCATAGAGAAGTTGGAATACAGTGGGTTTAACACCAATATAAATAAAGAATGAGTTCATTACAGTACCTTGAAGTGGTGTTTTGTTTTCTTTCGCTAACGGAGCTCACGAGTTTTCTACTTTAAGTTTTGTGTTGTGAAGTTTTCAAGTTTTGGGTAAAGATTTGATGGACTATGGAATAAGGAGTGACAAGAGCGTAAGTTTGGGGATGCCCAAGGCACACCAAGGTAATATTCAAGGACAACCAAAAGCCTAAAATTGGGGATGCCCCGGAAGGCATCCCCTCTTTCTTCTTCGTTCATCGGTAACTTTACTTGGAGCTATATTTTTATTTACCACATGATATGTGTTTTGCTTGGAGCGTCATTTTATTTTATTTAGTTTTGCTTGTTGTTTGAATAAAATACCAATATCTGAAATTATTAAATGTTAGAGAGTCTTCATATAGTTGCAGAATTATTCGACTACCCATTGATCTTCACTTATATCTTTCGAAGTAGTTTGTTGTTGCTCTAGCGCTTCACTTATATCTTTTTAGAGAACGGTGGTGGTTTTATTTTGTAGAAATAGATGAACTCTCATGATTCACTTATATAATTTTGAGACTCTTTAGAACAGCATGGTAGTTTGCTTTGGTTATGAAACTAGTCCTAATATGATGGGCATCCAAGAGGGATATAATAAAAACTTTCATATGGAGTGCATTGAATACTAAGAGAAGTTTGATACTTGATGATTGTTTTGAGATATGAGGATGGTAATATTAGATTCATGCTAGTTCAGTAGTTGTGAATTTGAGAAATACTTGTGTTGAAGTTTGTGATTCCCGTAGCATGCACGTATGGTGAACCGTTATGTGATGAAGTCGGAGCATGATTTATTTATTGATTGTCTTCCTTATGAGTGGTGGTCGGGGACGAGCGATGGTCTTTTCCTACCAATCTATCCCCCTAGGAGCATGCGCGTAGTACTTTGTTTCGATAACTAATAGATTTTTGCAATAAGTATGTGAGTTCTTTATGACTAATGTTGAGTCCATGGATTATACGCACTCTCACCCTTCCACCATTGCTAGCCTCTCTAGTACCGCGCAACTTTCGCCGGTACCTTAAACCCACCATATACCTTCCTCAAAGCAGCCACCATACCTACCTATTATGGCATCTCCATAGCCATTCCGAGATATATTGCCATGCAACTTTCCACCGTTCTGTTATTATGACACGCTTCATCATTGTCATACTGCTTTACATGATCATGTAGTTGACATCGTATTTGTGGCAAAGCCACCGTTCATAATTCTTCCATACATGTCACTCATGAGTCATTACACATCCCGGTACACCGCCGGAGGCATTCATATAGAGTCATATCTTGTTCTAAGTATCGCGTTGTAATTCTTGAGTTGTAAGTAAATAAAAGTGTGATGATCATCATTATTAGAGCATTGTCCCAGTGAGGAAAGGATGATGGAGACCATGATTCCCCCACAAGTCGGGATGAGACTCCGGACGAAAATAAATAAATAAAAGAGGCCAAAGAGGCCTAAATAAAAAAAGAGAAAAAAATAGGCCATAAAAAAGAGAAAGGCCCAAATAAAAAAATGAGAGAAAAAGAGAGAAGGGGCAATGCTACTATCCTTTTACCACACTTGTGCTTCAAAGTAGCACCATGATCTTCATGATAGAGAGTCTCCCATGTTATCACTTTCATATACTAGTGGGCATTTACATTATAGAACTTGGCTTGTATATTCCAATGATGGGCTTCCTCAAAATGCCCTAGGTCTTCGTGAGCAAGCAAGTTGGATGCACACCCACTAGTTTCTTTTGTTGAGCTTTCTTACACTTATAGCTCTAGTGCATCCGTTGCATGGCAATCCCTACTCACTCACATTGATATCTATTGATGGGCATCTCCATAGCCCATTGATAAGCCTAGTTGATGTGAGACTATCTTCTCCCTTTTTATCTTTTCCACAACCACCATTCTATTCCACCTATAGTGCTATGTCCATGGCTCACGCTCATGTATTGCGTGAAGATTGAAAAAGTTTGAGAACATCAAAAGTATGAAACAATTGCTTGGCTTGTCATCGGGGTTGTGCATGATTTAAATATGTTGTGTGGTGAAGATGGAGCACAGCCAGACTATATGATTTTGTAGGGATATCTTTCTTTGGCCATGTTATTTTGAGAAGACATGATTGCTTTGTTAGTATGCTTGAAGTATTATATTTTTATGTCAATATTAAACTTTTGTCTTGAATCTTATGGATCTGAATATTCTTGCCACAATAAAGAAGAAATACATGATGAATATGTTAGGTAGCATTCCACATCAAAAATTCTGTTTTTGTCATTTACCTACTCGAGGACGAGCAGGAATTAAGCTTGGGGATGCTGATACGTCTCCAACGTATCTATAATTTTTGATTGTTCCATGCTATTATATTATCAACTTTGGATGTTTATGTGCTTTATTATGCACTTTTATATCATTTTTGGGACTAACCTATTAACCCAGACCCCAGTGCCAGTTTCTGTTTTTACCTTGTTTTAGAATATAGCAGAAAAGGAAAATCAAATGGAGTCCAATTGACCTGAAACTTCACGAAACTTATTTTTGGATCAGAAGAAGCCCAGAAGACTTGGAGTCCACGTAAGGGAAGCTTCAAGGAGGCCACGAGGTAGGGGGGCGCACCCACCCCCCTGGGCGCGCCCTCCACCCTCGTGGGCCCCTCATGGCTTCCCTGACGTACTTCTTCCTCCTATATATCTCCATATACCCTAAAAACATCCGGGAGCACAATAGATCGGGAGTTCCACCACCAGAAGCCTCCGTAGCCACTGAAAGCCAATCTAGACCCATTCTGGCACCCTGCCGGAGGGGCAATCCCTCTCTGGTGGCCATATTCATCATCTCGGTGCTCTCCATGATGAGGAGGGAGTAGTTCTCCCTCGGGGCTGAGGGTATGTACCAGTAGCTATGTGTTTGATCTCTCTCTCTCTCTCGTGTTCTTGAGGTGATACGATCTTGATGTATCGCGAGCTTTGCTATTATAGTTGGATCTTATGTTTCTCCTCCCCTCTACTCTTTTGTAATGAATTGAGTTTCCCTTTTGAAGTTATCTTATCGGATTGAGTCTTTAAAGATTTGAGAACACTTGATGTATGTCTTGTCGTGCGTATCTGTGGTGACAATGGGATATCACGTGATTCACTTGATGTATGTTTTGGTGATCAACTTGCGGGTTCCGCCCATGAACCTATGCATAGGGGTTGGCACATGTTTTCGTCGTGATTCTCCAGTAGAAACTTTGGGGCACTCTTTGAGGTTCTATGTGTTGGTTGAATAGATGAATCTGAGATTGTGTGACGCATATCGTATAATCATACCCACGGATACTTGAGGTGACATTGGAGTATCTAGGTGACATTAGGGTTTTGGTTGATTTGCGTCTTAAGGTGTTATTCTAGTACGAACTCTAGGGCTGTTTGTGGCACTTATAGGAATAGCCCAACGGATTGATTGGAAAGAATAACTTTGAGGTGGTTTCGCACCCTACCATAATCTCTTTGTTTGTTCTCCGCTATTAGTGACTTTGGAGTGACTCTTTGTTGCATGTTGAGGGATAGTTATATGATCCAAGTATGTTATTATTGTTGAGGGAACTTGCACTAGCGAAAGTATGAACCCTAGGCCTTGTTTCAACACATTGCAATACCGTTTATGCTGACTTTTATCATTTGTTACCTTGCTGTTTTTATATTTTCAGATTACAAAAACTATTATCTACTATCCATATTGCACTTGTATCACCACCATCTCTTTGCCGAACTAGTGCACCTATACAATTTACCATTGTATTGGATGTGTTGGGGACACAAGAGACTCTTTGTTATTTGGTTGCAGGGTTGCTTGAGAGGGACCATCTTCATCCTACGCCTCCTACGGATTGATAAACCTTAGGTCATCCACTTGAGGGAAATTTGCTACTGTCCTACAAACCTCTGCACTTGGAGGCCCAACAATGTCTACAAGAAGAAGGTTGTGTAGTAGACATCAGGCTACGTGTTACTGAACCCAAGCGATCGATCGATGGCTGTTAACTGAACCCGATCGAGCGATTCCTTCGCTACTGCTGCTAACTAAAGCCGATCGATTGGATGAACAGTGAGCGTTGCGGGGGGTGGGGGTGGATGAACAGTGAGCGGTGGCGTTGCCTCTGGAAGAACAGGACCCCGTGGCGTGGAGGGCTGGATGAACAGTAGACGGTGGAGGGGTGCCCGTGGAGGGGTGGTTGAACAGGACCCCGTGGTGTGGAGGGCTGGATGAACAGTAAACGGTGGAGTGGTTCCCGTGGAGGGGTGGTTGAACAGTAGCCGGTGGAGTAGCACGCGGTGGAGGATGGATGAACAGGAGCCCCTGGAGGCTGGAGGAGGTCGATGGTGGAGATGAACAGTATCCCGTGGAGTCCCGTTTTGCGGTACGCCACACCCCTCCCGATGAACAGGACCCCCGTTTCGACCGTAGGAGGTCCGTTTCGTCCGTTTTGCGGTACGCCACACCCTCCCGATCAACAGGACCCCCATTTCGACCGTAGGAGGTCCGTTTTGCGGTACGCCACACCCCTCCCGATCAACAGGACCCCCGTTTCGACCGTAGGAGGTCCGTTTCCTCCGTTTTGCGGTACGCCACACCCCTCGCGATCAACAGGACCCCGTTCCGAACGTAGGAGGTCCGTTTCCTCCGTTTTGCGGAATGCCAGGCCTCATTTCCATCGCCTGTTCCGTCCAAGCCCTCCCGATGAACATGACCACGCATTCCGTTTTGACCCAGCCGGTTGGCTCCCACGCGTTCCGTTGCCTCCTGATGAACACGACGCATTCCGTTGCCTCCCCATGAACACGACGCATTCTGTTGCCTCCCCATGAACACGACGCATTCCGTTGCCTCCCCATGAACACAACGATGACGTTGTTTCTCCGTTTCGACCCAGCCATGTACACGAGCCCTGGCCGTACGTATGCGCGAGTAGGCGTTCGAGACCCCGCCCGTATGTACACATACGTGGCCGTATTTTCTTTCTTGCACCCTGGCCGTTGTACGTACATGTACATGCTACATGCGCGCCTCTACTACGACACGTGCGTGCCTCTACATCCACTAGTATATATGTACATACATGTTCACGACCAGAATGACAATGCTACGCACGCTTCGACTAGGTGGGTCCCGACTGTCAGGCACTTCCTTGCGTGCGAAGATGTTGATGGTGGGTCCCAGCAGTCAGGGGGAAACGTTTTTCTCACGAAATACGGTGGCCCGTCCAGTGGGTCCCCGCTGTCAGGTGGAGGAATAATTATTTTGCACGTAATAAGGAGGCACTTCCTTGCTGCGGCCGTGGACCCAGCTGTCATCCTCTCCATGTACAGTACATGTCTGATGGAAGCCGTTCCTTGACCATGTTGACCACGCCGCGCCGAGAGCACCAGGGCGGTGGACGACGGCGAGGCCTAGGAAGGGGACGACGCGGAGCCAGGGAAGACGCGACAGTGGATGCCCACGCGTAGAGGAGTACGAGGGTTCACTGGTTCGCTGCGGTGTGAGGCTGCCGTCACCGTAGAATAACAGGAGGTGTGGGTGAGTAGAGGGATGGCCTAGCCAGCGGTGGGAGTAGTAGGGGGCGGTGAGGCCTCCGCCGCATCGCAGCCGGCCACGGGAGGCAGGAGCACGAGGCACGACCGGCGCTGGTTTGGGTGGCTGGAGCAAGAAGACCAGAGGTTGAAGAAGCACTACGATCGTCGGATGGACATCGTACGGTCACTGGAGCTAGAATCGTGCATATTGACTTAGTTGACAGAGCCCTCCGTCCCCGTCAACTTATTAGGCCCACAAGTCAGCCTACCACTATACTGGGTCCTAGCTAACAGAGGGAGTATTCATTTTTTGTGTAATAAGGAGGCACTTCCTTGCGTGCGAAGATATAGCTAGTGGGTCCGAGCTGTCAGCGGCGGTAATATTTTTTCGTGAAATACAGAGGCCCTTACGATGGGTCCCTGATGTCAGGTGGAGGAATCATTATTTTGCGCGTAATAAGGAGGCATTTCCTTGCGTGCGGCCGTGGACCCAGCTGTCGGCCTCTCCACGTACAGTCCACTTCAGATGCATGTCGGTCGTTGACCACATTGACCAGGCCGCGTCGAGAGCACCAGGGCGGTGGACGACGGTGAGGCCTAGGAAGGGAACAACACGAAGGCAGGGAAGACTCGGCAGTTGTTTCCCACGCGGAGGGGAGTACAACTGTATGGGGGTTTACTGGTTCATCTGTCGTCGCCAGAGAATAACAGCAGGTGTGGGTGAGTAGAGGGATGGCTAGGCCAGCGATGGGAGTACGGTGGGGCGGTGAGGCCTGCTTGGCAGCACAGCCGGCCATGGGGAGGAGGGAGCAGGCAGTCCCGCTGGCGCTTATTTGAGTGGCTAGAGCAGGAAGAGCAGAGATTGAAGAAGCACGACGGCCGTTGGATGGCCATCCAACAGTCACTGCTTGTGCGTCAACCTTTTTTTAGGAAAGCCTCAAATCTGTGGAAAACAGCATACAACCCATCTGCCATTATTTCTAATAATTTACAGCCCATTTGCTAATTGTTAAGGTTTTTTTGGAGCCCATATTCTTTTTGTTAGCATTACAGCCCATATTGTGGCCACGGTTAAAAAATTATATGAAATTTTGCATATTTCGGTGCAGTCCAAACTGTTTTTAATCCTGAAATTTCGACTCACATTCAAACTGATTTTAAAAATAAATGTATATCAATATAAAATCCAACAAATTCTCCACGCATAAAAATTAATGTAATTTAAAATCTCGAAATGAAAAAAAAGATATATGAAACTAATTGCCGGTTTGATGTGTTCTAAATGTACATCCCATTTCTCATTACTGATGGGCCATTTTCTCGGCTAGCCGAATGAAAACTCTCCTCATCTTGAAAGATTTGCAGCCCAACAGGCCTGACAAAGCGACTTACTTGGCAAATCACAAAAAAAACTGGGTTGTGGCCGTGGACCCAGCTGTCAGCCTCTCCACGTACAGTACTCTCCCGATGGAATGTCGTTGACCACATTGACCACGCCGCGCCGAAAGCACCAAGGCAGTGGATGACGGCAAGGCCTAGGAAGGGGATGACACGGAGCCGGGGAAGACGCGGTAGTGGATGCCCACGTGGAGAGGAGTACGAGGGTTCACTGGTTCGGCTGCGGTGTGAGGCTGTCGTCGCCGCAGGGCCTGGCTAGCAGTGGGAGTAGTAGAGGGCGATGAGGCCTCAATGGCAGCACAACCGACCATTGGAGGCAGGAGCAGGCGGTCTCCCCGGCGCTGGTTTGGGCGGGTGGTGCAAGAAGAGCAGCGATTGAAGAAGCAGCAGGACCGTTCGATTCAAATCGAACGGTTACTGCTGCTAGAATTGTTTGTTGACTAAGTTGACAAGCCCTCCATACGCGTCAACTTAGTAGGCCCACAGGTCAGCCTCCCAATCGGTGCGTCCGAGATGTCAGTGGGAGGAATCATTTTTTTCACGCAATAAGTAGGCAATTTGATTGTGTGCGGCCAGGCCAACGGAGGGAGTAGGGTGGGCCGGGGAAGCCTGCGCGGCATCACAATGGGCCACAAGAGGAGGGAGCAGGCAGTGCCGCCGGTGCTAGTTTAGGCGACTGGAGCAGGAAGATCAGAGATTGAAGAAGCACGTCGGCCGTTGGATGGATGTCCAACAATCACTGCTGCTAGAATTGTGTGTTCACTGACAAAGCCTTGCGTAAACAAGTCAGCCTCGAAATATGTGGCGTGTACAGCCCATTTGCTATTATTTTATAATTTTTACTCATTTTCTAATTCATATGGAATTTATTGCAGCCCGTTTTCCATTTTTAGAATTGCTGGCCATTTTCTGGTCAGTACCAGGGTCAAAAAATTAACTAAATATGTGGGAAATTTTGAAAATTCGCAAATTTTTGCTGGGGAACGAAATATTCTTAATCCAAAAATTAATAGCCATACTAAAACAAATTTAAAAATAAATTAGTACTATGTCATGTTAAATCCAATGAAATACGTATAAGATATCAGTGAAGAACAAAAACAAAAAAAGAAACTTATATCCCATTTGCTATAATTTTTTTGGAATTTTCAACCCCTTTTGATATTACTTTTAACAGACATTGACCATACTCTTAAGCCAGGCCGGAATGCATCCCTCCTCGTCTTGAAAGATTTGCAGCCCAGTAATTCGGAGAAAACAAATAGGCCTAGCTTGGGTATTCTTCAAAAAGAAATACTGGGCTACCTATTTTCCCAAAGAACTGGTGCATGAGCATTTAGCTTTATTTATTTATTTATTTACTTATTTATGTTTAGGGGACCATGAGCATGTACCTGGGCCGGATTCATGTGAGAGCCTCCCTTCCAGTTAATTATGGGCTTCTCTATTGGGCCTTCATCAGTGGGCTGCATGTTATCAACAAGTGGAAAATGTGTTCCGTACGAAAAATAGTATGCGCTACGTACGGTACGGGGCACTAAAGGATCGAACCGTGCAACGACTTCCAAAACATTGTGTTTGTCATTCTAACAACACATTTATTCAACCAACAGACGAAATATACTACTGATTGTACATTGAAAACAGCAGCAGCAGCAACCAGGGCTGGGGGTGCAACAGAAGCAGTAAGCAGGCCAGAAGAGTGAAGACGCAGCTCTCTCTTCCAAACCAAACATCAGCCATCATTACAAAAGGGCTACCAAAAAAGAACAAGTGTATGCATCAAACTAAATAAAGATCCTACTACACCAAGTGTACGCATCTAACTAACTGGCTCAGTTAGACGTTACTATTTATTAAGCTGTGGAGATTGGCTGACGGCTTGAACCAGATGGGTGCCTGACGGGGGAAACTCCAGCCAGCAGGTCGAAGTCTGATACTTGCGACCCTCTCTCCTACTTTGGGCTGCAGAGCGTGGCGGCACATATCAGGGTATGGTGCATGCAGAGACGCATGGTACGCTGTGTACACACAGTTTTGCCTGATGAACGAAACCGCGCTGCCATCATGATCCTTGCCGTCGGTTATCTCCTGGTTAATCGGATAATTCAGTCCGACAAACAGAGAGCGTGTACCAAGGCTACTTACCAGCCTCCAGTCAAAAATTCCTGAAGGCCCAGAGAAGCTGGGATCCTGCTCAAAGACCTTGCAGTGACTGTGATTGTATTCCGCGAAACAACACGTCCGGTACGTGCGAACGATCATCAATCTTTCGCCGTCGTCTGATCGAGCCAGGAACCACCTGCAACTGCCATGCCGCTTTTCTTTGAAAGGTTCTGGGATTAGGAAGGGTAGGGACACCAGGCGGCCTACAACATCATATCAAGTTGGAGTCAAATAAAAAAGGGCTCTTGATTTAGTCAATCTTAAGAACAGCATGTTATGAGCATGAATATTTTTTCAGCAAATGTTGACGGTAATATAAGCAAGCCATCATGATATCATAGGAAAGTAACATACTGCTGTAACAGCCGTTTGTAGCGATGACTGGAGTAGGCCAGCAATACGTCCAGCCATAGAAGGAGTCGACAGCGTAAATGAAGCCCTTGTGTTCAATGGCATCAGAGAACCATGGAGGATGTATGATCCTGCGATGGACATGCAGATTTATCCACTTACCGTAGTGACCTGTCAGATAGGCGAGACCGCGGTTGAAGAACGCAATTAGCCTGAAGTCTTTATAATTCGCAGATCTTGTGGGCACTTGGCAGATTACAACCTTAAGCAAATAAAACTTGGTATCATGTTGGCTACTATAAGATTCCGAGTATTCTGGGCCGCAGTGCCAAAGCAGTGCAGTGTTAATCGAAGGAAGGGGGATCAATCGCCGGGTGTAGACCTCCACGAGCATCCAGCTGCCGCGACCGTCGACGAGCACCATCCAAGACGTGTTCATGCCGACCCAGTACATACCGTTAATGTAGTTGAGGCTGACGGGGATCGGATCGCAGGCAAGGGGGTTGATGCTCGCCACCCTACGATCGTTATGCTATGTGACATGCCATTTCTGAAGATCAGGCAGCAACAGCAAGCAAGGAGCTGGCTTAAAAAGCTCTGGCCTAAGGGCT
Source organism: Triticum aestivum (assembly GCF_018294505.1). Taxonomy (NCBI): domain Eukaryota; kingdom Viridiplantae; phylum Streptophyta; class Magnoliopsida; order Poales; family Poaceae; genus Triticum; species Triticum aestivum. The sequence goes on along the minus strand of NC_057797.1, from coordinate 580,604,047 downwards.
TTGAGTAAACGGTACAGCCCCGACAAGCATGCGGCGAGCGACATGATACTGAGATTGTCCACACGTGAAACAATGAGCTTGATTACCTTTGTGGGGAGCGAATTCCAGCCACTCTTTCAGCGGATGCTGCTTGGTTCTGCCATTGTTAGTTCTTGGGTTTCGGACGAGGGGGGAGGCACCTTAGTGGGGATCAAAGATTGGACGATATTATGTGCGGACAAAGATGGAGAAGCGTATATGTGCTGTGGGAAGTGGACAAGTGATGATGACTACAGCACGCCGCTTGACTTACGAGACACATACCAGCAGCGTAGGGTCATGTCGATGCCAGACAACTTGCTTGAGTGATCACAGTACTGGTACTCCCTACAGTGCTATGCCCTAACTTGCTTGAGTAGAGTAGTAGAGTAGGACTCTGCTCTACTACTAGCACCGGAGGAGTAGTATATTCTAATCTAAAATAGTTACAAACTTCAATGCTCGAGCGTGGAACGACTATGAACCGTGCTGAAAGACCATGTCTACGTGGTGTTTGGACATGGGCGACAACCTCAACGCCAACGGTGCTGCTCCCATTGCACCGTATGTGTTTATGACCTTCCTGTTCGAAATCATGGTAGAATTCATGTTTCTACTCTGTATCCTACTACTATGCTAGTCCACATGATTAGTTTCATCTCTGTTATAACCGTCATGATTTATTTTGTGCTTATTCGAATTAAATCTCGTAGTAACTTGCTCATATATCCAAGGAGCCCTTCGTCCACTGCTATGAGTGCCCAATGCCATTTTGTGGCTCGCCGGCGGACATGGTGCATCACCTCATGGATGCGTGTAGCGGTCACTGCTGGCCCTTGGCGGAGAACATCAAGTACAAGACGTGCTACCCGTTCACCATGCCGGAGTCGCTGGAGGATCACCGCCGCCTGCTAGTCTCGAAGGAGGACGGCAGCGTCTTCCTCTTGATCGTGGGCACCGGCGAGGCCCGCGCAGGCCGCCGCCCCGTCTCTGTAATGTGCGTCAAGGGTGATGCCGCTAACGCTGACACTGACACGAGGCCGATGTACGGGTGCGTGGTCAGTGTTACTACCCCTCCGGGCCGCGTGGGCGGCGACACCGGCCTCATCGAATGGACTTGGACTCTGGGGAGCTGGGACTATCCCGCCAATGTGGACTTGGAAAACCCATGGCATCCTTTACCCGCCAACGCGGTGCACGAGGACTCCAAGGAGGTTCACCTGGACATACGCATTATCAAGTTAAATGTTGATCATTAGTCTTCGCTCAATGTAATCCGCTGTCTAAGCATGTGGAGACTTCCATGCAGGATCTTTCTCTATTGGAGTATCGTGCATGAATAAAAGTGTATCCGTTTATGGTTTAGTCTAGAATCTTCCATGTATGAATTTTTACTACAGTACTGGTGGAAGACTTACGATGAACCATTTCTTACATCTCCTCTGCCCGCTTGCAAGTCATCCTGATTTAATCCCTCCGTCTAGGTGTATAAGGGCATGGTTAATATTACTTAATAGTATAGCCAACTGTTGACTATAAGAAAGTGCCATGTCATCTGTAGCCAACATGTATAACAATCGATACTCAAAAACTAATTCTTAAAGATCATTTCTTGCAAAGCACAATAAGTGTTATTTCTTCACAAGTTTTGGATGCAGGTTGAACAGTTGAACGCTTTTGTTTGCAAAAGATACCTTTTTATCTATTTCACCCGGATGTTTGTGAGCTCTAGAGATGAAATAATATCCGAAGAAACCTATCGATACCCGTTACACATGAGATGACCCCCACATCCTTTGTCAAAATAAACAACTCCCCGATCAATGCATTTCACTCTTCGGTGCAACGCACGGGCACCTTACTACTATAGATTAGTACGACCAAAAATTGAACTAACATTATATATAGTACGATAAATGCTGATGCATGTCACCTAAAATTATATCATTCAAAACTATGTTCAAATACGAATCCAACGATATAGTTTTTGTTGACATGCACTAACATTTTGTCAGTTAAATCTTCAGTCAAATTCAATGGGGGACTAATAAACCACGACCGATGTAGTACAAGTGTAGAGGGCGGTGCTGCACGGGAGTCTCACCTCTCACCCCGCTCGTGGCGCGGCAGTAAAGCCGTCATATCACAAAACCCAACCACTCCCAGTAATAAGTGGCCTGGTAAAATAAACGGACAAGCAACCATCACATCCCTCCGTCTTTTTTGCATTTCATCTCTCTGCATTTACTTTCTCCGGTTCATCTCGCACACTCGATCCCTAGCTACTACTCCTAGGGCCAGTTCTTTTGGCGGCTTCCCCAGCTTTTCCCACAAGACTAGTCACAGTGGAGAGTAACAATAAGGCGCCTCACTCATTTATTTGGGCTTCTAAACTACTACTCCGTCCTGGTTTATTCCTCACCATTGTAATTTGTGCTAAATTTTGACCAAAGATTTAACTGGTTTATTCCTCACCATTGTAATCCCTCCGTCTAGGTGTGTAAGTCATCTTACGAAAACCAAATAATCCCAAAACACTTAGGCGCGGTGCATTAACTTCTACCTCGTTTCTTGTTTCTTGACATATCAACCAATAAGAGATAAAGAGTGTGCATGCTTTTAATGACTTGAGATATCAAACACGACATGCAGTGGTTAGTTCATTGCATGCAATACTATTAATTAGCAAATAAACATTAACGTTTCTCGTTTTCTCCTCCTCCTTAGTCACGGTGCACAACCTAAGATGACTTACTCACCTAGACGGATGGAGTAGTGCATGTGACATGCACTAACATTTCATTAGTTAAATTTATGATCAAAATTTGACACAGATTACAATGGGGACCAATAAACCAGGACGGAGGTAGTAGTTATGGGATTACTAATCTAGAAGCCTAAAAGAACTGGCCCCTGGTACTCCTACTAGTAGTAGTACTCAAGTTGGAATTCCAATTGCACGGCACAACTTGTTAGGCAAAAAATTCGATACAGGGTGTAGGAAGCGGTTTGGGAATTTGCATGCCTTTCCAACCAGTGAGATACTCCGTACAAAGTATGACAGAGAAATAACCACAGAGAAGGAAGCTAAAAGTAAACAATCAAATGAGCATTTTTGCATTTGTTTTGCATTGAATCGTTTCACAAGCTTGACTAGTGTTGTTTTTCTACTTTTACAAAAACCGCATCGTAATGTTAAAACGTGCATTTGCACGTACATAAGTAATAGTAGTACTCCCTCCGTCTAGGTGTATAAGTCTTCCCTCCTTCTTGGTCACGGTGCACAACCAAAGATGACTTATTGACCTGGACGGAGGGAGTAGCACAGTCTGCAAGCATATATCGAGAGAGACGTGTAGTGCGATAGTATATAGTAAAGTTTGTGCTATATGCACGTACTTGCAAAATGCGTACGAATACACAAGGTTTCCAAACTTTCCCTTTTACATACTTAATTAAGGACGCTAAAAATTCCTGAACGTTCGGGATTTATCATTTGCGTCCCAAAACTAATGAGATCGCCTTACGAAACAAAAATTATACTCCTCCTAAAAGCCACGGCTCTTGCAGGAGCACTTGTGGCGCGCCACGAATGCCTTGGTGCGCGGCCGTTTCCCAGCGTGCCGACACAACGCCTCTTCCTCAGCCTCGCAACTCGCGAGGTGCTGATTGGCGGCTTGCCGGCGGGCGAGCGCGATCTCACCGGTGTGGTGATCCGGCACCAACAGGTACTCCTCCTCGCTGGAAGCGTGCACCCGGTCCATGTACCGCCAAGCGTAGATGAGGCGCTTGGGCCCGACTGCACTCAGGGCGTCGGCACGGGCGTCCTCCGCAGCCCTCACGGCCCTCGCACGAGCCTTCTGCCAAAGAGCCAATTGCCTCACTCTCTCGGACGCAACATAGGCCTCCCAGGCAGCTTGTTCCGCGGTGCGCTTCTCTTCCTCGGCCTTCTTCTCTGCCTCTATTTTGGCGCGCTCTACTGGAGGCAAAGCCTCCCACAAGGCGACATCCATTTCTTTCCAAAGCTCCTCAAGGCTGGGGGGGCTCGGCGGGCGGCGCGACGTTCTCCTCGTAGCGGGGAGCTGACGCGTCCTCCGGCGTGTGTGTTGGAGAGATTGGGAACGCCGACGCGTCCACCTCGACGCGTCGCGGCAAGGAGCGGAACGCCGACGCGTCCTCCTCGACTAGTGGCGGCGAGGAACGGAACGGCGACGCGTCGTGTAGCGGCGAGGAGCGGAACACCGATGCGTCCTCCTCGACTAGTGGCGGCGAGGAACGGAACGACGACGCATGACCGTCTGCGCAGTGCAGCGAGGGGCTCCTAGGGTTTGGGAGGGGCGATGCCATGGTGGTCGATGTGAGAGGGAGGGGGAGGAGATAGCGATGTCGTGGGAGGCGCAGTATTTATGGCGAGCAATGGCACACCTACGTAAGATATGGAATGAGCTGCACTGACTTAACTGCAGGTCCAGTTGCGTCACTGACATGTGGGCCAGACCCCTGTTGGGCCCATATGTCAGTGACCCAATGCACCTGCAGTTAAGTAACAGCTACGTGGGCATATTTGTTGGAGTAAATTACGGGGGAGCGAAGGGGTGGAAATATTGCTGGTCACAACGGATTGGACGAGCGTGGGGGGAGGAGAGTCATGCATGCAGATTTTTTTCACACGGGGTGGAGTGGTGGGACCGCCGGAGGGAGAAGGAAAGTTTGGCAGGCATATTGTTTCCACACATGGAGAGGAAAAGATTTGGAGGCGAACGGGCTTCCTGCAGGTATGGGTAACGGTGCATAATAAGTCATCTTGCATGTCGGGCTAGGTATAGTCTCAAGTCATTAGAAACATACACGCCCCACACATGTTCATATTTCAAGGTGCACTAAATTATTGCATGCGATGATTAAGGCTGGCCATAATGGTGGTATCTTAGCTGGTATCATGCACACGGGAATAGCAAACATGCTGATGTGGCAAAGAATTAAAGAAGAGAGGGGGGTTAGAGTAACTAGTGTTCATGCATGCATTGGTAAACACATTTTTTGTGAAGAACGACAGCACTAGTTGAGAACTTTTGCAGACTTCAAAAACTATTCCACCGCCTCTACTATCTTGCTAAGAGTAGGTGAAATTTTTGAATCGAGCCCTTTAAACTAGAAGGGAGGTAGTGGTACTCTAATAGCTAACCTTGTTGTGATGACAAGATAGGACATGGCACGCACCTGGACGGAGGAACTAGTCTGCATTGTGCATTTAAGTTTTGTCTGAAGTCAATGTACCTCTACTTTCACCAGACTTATAGAAAAATGTGTCAACATTCACAATGTCAAATCAATATTTTTACACTCATTATAAAACATAGTTCTTATACTCATTATAATCAGTATTGTAGATATTGATATTTTTAGTATAAATTTGGTCGTGGGATTTCATTGATGCATGTCAAAGCGTGGAGGAAGCGGAGCTTAGGGCTTGCATTGCCGGTCTCTACATAGGTATTTCTCTTCATAATCCTGTAATTTTAGAGACTGATTGCGCTTTTGTGGTAGCGTCTCTTGCATCGGGGGACAATGACAGGTCTGCTATGCGTGACATGAAGATGAAAGCGTTGAGCATCTCGAAGTTGATCAACAATCTTCAATTGTCAAAGATTAGCCGTTCGGCCAATAAGGTGGCACACTTAATTGCTAAGTATAGCTTTGACAATGATTAGATGGTATTCTTGTAAATAACGTACCACCCTATGTGGTGAATATTGTATCGAATGAGTGTACTGGAGTGGCTGGTTAATTAATATAAGGTGGTGTTCAAAAAAAGTATAAATTTGGTCAAGCACTTTGCAAACGGTTGACGGGAGTAAAAAAGGACCACAGGGAGTATCATGCATGCGGAGTAGGCAAAAAATGCTCTTCTAAAAAAAGGCAAAAAATTGCTCATTTATAGCCGATCGAAGTCTCAAAGGGCACGACCGCGTGAGGGAGGCGAAGGTCGTGGGAGGCGCGATGTTTGACGGAATTAAGTGAAGTTACATCCACGCGCTGGCATGGCGTGCGAACAGGCAGAAGCTATACCGTCAGGCCTACGATATGGGTCTAGTAGACATGACATCTAGTGGGTCCCGCATAGTTTCGAGAACTCTTTGGGGGCTTGCAGCCATTTATCCACCGGGCAAGCCAGCAACCCCACGCCGTTCGCACGCCCTACTCGTCCCCGTCTTCTACCTTACAACAGTTCGCTCCCAGTCGTCCCGTCCTTTCACATTAGTTCGCTCCCAGTTTTTTTGCGGGGTACAACAGTTCAACTTCTCCTAACCCTCCTCCAAAATCCATGGCCTCCCAAATCTCCATGGTCGCCGCTGAGTACCAGGTTAGAGCCATCACCAGCGATCAGTTCATCGTCATCTACACACGTGGATCCGAGACGGTGAAAGCATGGCTTGCTCGCTTCCTACGCATGTTCAACAGTTCAACGGATGAGTGGGTCGCTGGGCTAGATGTTGAGTACACCACAGTCCTGGGATGAGAGAAGGATCTAAAGGACGAAGAGAGGAAGAAGCCCGCCGTGATCCAGGTTTGCGTACATAAAGTTTGCTTGGTCTACCACATATGCCATGCCGACGTTGAGTGCCAGGATTTTAAGAACTTCCTCAAGGACAAAAGAGTGAAATTCGTTACTGTAGGCTTTAAGAACGACAGGGATGTCCTGCGTCGGATAGGTCTCGTTGTAGGCCAGCCCTTCGATCTCCAGAAGGCAAGCCTGGTGTCCTCCTCTCAACCTTCAATGCTGACCCTGGCAGCAGCCATGATTGATCCTTCGTACGCTAAACTGAAGAAACCTCATCACGAGTTTCATCATGCATGGGAGTCGAAGACATTAGATGAAGATCACATCCTGTACGCAACAATGGATGCCTACCTTTGTTTAAATATCTACAAGGGTTGGATGAAGAAGCAGAGCCCAGTGTCCGGTTCAAGCAAAGAAGCGTCGGCGAAGAGGAAGAGGAAGAGGGACGAGGACGAAGTCGAGGACGTGGACTCGGACTCCGAGTAGGTGGCAGTGCCGTCGCTCATGCTGGTTCTACTGCAGTGTCAAGCGGACTAGTTGCTTAGTTTATTTTCAAGGGTGTGTTGTGCTAAGGCCCCAGCAGAACTATGTTTATGTTCTTTCTTGTTATTTAAACTCTTTAGTACGTACAGTAGTACTAGTACTATGTCTTACTACTGTTCTTCTTGCAGTTGGTACTACTGCTCGTATCTTCGTGTTCCTACTGTACATAATACGTTCATACTAGTAGTATAATTTGGGTCAGTCGATTTGTGAAAGAAGTTCGACGGAGCGAAGGAAGAAGACGGCAGAAGAGGTGGAAGAAGCCCTTCTAGCCATCCATGTTGCATCAAACGGCTCACATGAGTCGACTGACCCAAATTGCTCCTTCAGATTGCAGCATCCACGTGGCATTCAAGGTCTCGAAGGTAGATTCCGCATCCGCACCCAGTTTGCGGGCTCGACGCGTGCGCGACCGGCTTCCGCCGTGACAGCCACCATGCGCGCCTCCTCCGCGCGGGCGGAGATGACAATGACACGCTAGTTCCTCCTCACTAGCGTGCTGGAGCACGCGCTCGTCCTCCTCTTCGTACGCTGCATGCATAGACGCGGCTCCACTAGCTGCTCGCGTGTTTGGCGGTGTGGCAGCATCGCGAGGAGGGACTGCAGATGACGTGAGCGGGCGAGCCTTCGGCTTCATGGCACAGGGATGGCGGCGACACGGCGGTGATGGGAGAGAAATTGTTGGCCGGAGCAGGCGGGCGCCGGCATGCGCAACGACGGCGGTGGCATATTGATGAGTGCGCGTGTGGGAGCTTACTTTAGTTTTATATATAAGGTTGGTCAAACTTAAAAGAAAACCGTACTAGTACACGTAAACATTAGACTTAGGCAATGCTTTTATTAGTTAGTACCACAGCCACAATACGGAATCCTGTGCAAGCGCGTGAACCGCGGCCGCGTGGTCGATCGAATGGTGCGTCACCGTGTCGCGCTCGAAGGACATCCACTGAACCTTTTTGTGTGTGTGAAAACAATCCTCGAATATTACTCAACTTTTTTCCTGTGGAAGTTCTTGACGCTGCAATATTTCCATATATTTGAATTTAGCTCCAGTTCGTGTTTATTTGGATTTGGACGTTTTAGGTGCGCCCTGGTTTTTTTAATACTGATTTTGTGTGTGTGACTGAGAGAGAACGTGTGTATGTGTCCATATGTGTGTTGTGGCGGAAGGGAAATGTGGAGACGGTGTGCGTGTGATACAGACATAGAGAGGTGTGAATGTGCAAATGATCATGCATGAGTGAGACATAGACAGATGCCGATACGTTGTGTATACATGAGAGAACGGTCTTCTAGTTTACTTGTGTGTGTGTGTGTGTGCATCAACGCGCACATTTTGACACCCTCACCCAGCCCCTGCCCACCTCAAGGCCCGCACAATCTCTTCGTGAATACCCATTTCTCTCCTTAGGTTTGTTTTCTCTCAATATCTGACACACACACAGAGAAAGCGAGAGACACACGCAGCACAACACACACACACACACTCCCCCGAGCACACAATTCATCCCCATCCAAGGTTATACGGTGACCACTCTCGCTTGTGCTTCTTTGCACCCCAACATGCACAACGCCTCAATCTTCAAAGAGGGGATCGAGCAGATTGAAGACGGCGACCACACCGCGCTAGAGAATGCGGGGTCATTTGGAAGCAGGGTGATGTGACGACGGCTGACTAACTCCTCCCCCCACCCTCTCTCCCTCTCTCTCTCTCTCTCTCTCTCTCTCACACACACACACAAAATTACCAATCCATCTCTTCCCTGCACAAAATTGTCAATCCCTCAACCCATGAGATCCTTCCCCTCTCGTCCATGTTTTTCCAGCTCTCTCATCAAACATGTTGTCTCTTCTCCTTCCACGTATACATAATCCAGATGCACACGCATCTCATGTGTATTACATGTATCCATCTTTCTCACAGACCTAACTTCTTCCTCTCTCTTTCTCTCTCTCTATCTCTCTCTCTGTCTCGTTAGGTTTGTCTCCTACTCTCTCGTCCACATACATACAATCTTTCCCGCCCTATCTGCTCCATCTTCAAAAGCTCTCTCTGCACGTTTCATTCACACATTGGGATAAGTCAAAATGTTGCTTCTATAATGGGTGATGTAGAGTTATGGTTGTTTTTGTTGCATCCTACAAAGTAATAGCTATGAAATGCATTTAAATTCTCATTTGACTAGGATTATGTGAGTTTGAGCATGTTGTGAAGTACTATAGACCTTGTATACATCTTGGGATTCGACAATGATTGTAACTATTGAATTGTATAGACCATTACATTCGAAGTCAATAGCCTAATATATTTATTTCACAATTTCACCAAATGATTAGTTCACTACAAACTAAGAAAACAAATGTGTACTCCCTCCGTTTTTATTTAAGTCCGCGTATTAGCACTGGTCAAAGTCAAGTTTTGTAAACAAAAAATATTAACATATACAATAACAAATAAATACCATTAGATTCATTATTGAATGTACTTTCACATCATACATATTTGTAATGGTAAATGTTTGTATTTTTCTATAAACTTGGTCAAACTTTAGGAAGTTTGACTTCGGTCAAACCTAATATGCAGAGTTTACTACTACTACTCGCTAGTTGCTTAGCCGAATCACTCAACACGCCACACGGGGAGTCCAGTGTCACAAAATTTTGAGGTCGGCAGGAAAATCTCCCGCGACCCTGATTCGAGCAGTGGGAAGTTACCATCATAGCCTTCGGAATAGGCCTACGGATGACGCTTGGTAGGGGGTTGTTTTCGTAACTTCAAGTTCACCCTACCCAGCCAACCCCACCCCGACACCCAGAGTAGTACACCTGAATACTCCCCATTTTCTATCCCCACCGCAAAATAGACTTCTCCATGGCACCGCAGCCTTCGTGCTCCTCCCCTTTACATCGGCGCACTCGTCCACCGCAGTGCATCTGCCTCATCGACGACCTCGTACACCGCACTGGAGCCGGTCCACTGTCGTCGTCGTACATGGAGCCTCTTCCCCGGCATCGTCTTCCACGGTCTCGGACCTGCTTCGCAGAAGCCGACGCCAAGCGCAGAAGTACCACAGTCGTGGACAATGAACTGACTCCCGTTGCCGACCATGACTCACAGAGGCCGCCGCGACCATCGTTCTCCTCCTCGATTGGTAATGTGTGTATTGAATCACTTAGCAGTACATGTGCGGTTCCAATTTTGTTCATACCTACCCTTCAAATTTCTTGGGTGCTATTGTTCCCGTAAAAGTAATTGGTTATAGCCTCCATTGTCCAATAGAATATCAGCTTGTAACTGTGCGTCGCTCCTGTATCGCGTTGTGCTTGGGTAGGTTTTTCATCTGCAACCAGTAGTGTGGAAAATGATGGAAAGGTTTTTAGAACTAGCAAGATGCCCATGCGTTGCACGCATCAAGATGCATTTGTATGAGTAGTTTATCTTGTGGGAGAAAAGGATGAACGAGGGAAGGCCTTATTTGCAAATCTGGAGAGGGGTATGGGTATCTTTTTACAAAATTCCCATTTGTTTCCTTCCTATCTGTCAGATATAAATCGGACGGCCTATATTGCAAGAAAAAAATATAGAGAAAAAAAGTAGACAGTAAAGGAAGTAGAGATAAATATTAAATATTAAATATTAAATAAATATAACAGTAGAGAAGAGAGTAGAGATAGCAGAGACGTTGGGAAAGGATCGCGTGCGCACGGGAAAAAGCGGCCGGGTGTGCGCTAGTTTTGGCGCGCGGCGTCTGGCGCGCTTTATAAAATCCAACGCCCTCCCACCACTCTGTGCCTTGCCACCGCTCTCTCCCCTCTCTATGCCTCGCCATCGCTCTCTCCCCGCTCTTTTTCGCCTTGCCGCCGCCGTGCCACCATGCCGCCGCGTCACCGGGAAACTTGGGGATACCGCAGCGTCCGTGTGCGCCCCTCCGGCGGCTTCTCCGCCGAGATCCGGTTCCGCGGGATGCGCCTCGGCCTTGGCAATTTCGACACCGCCAACGAGGCCGCCCGCGCGTATGATGCGGCGGTGTGGCGCCTCCGGTGGCCTCATAGAACATTGAACTTCCCCAACGTGCCGACGCGGGAGCGGGCGCAGGAGCTCGCGCCTCTGCCGCGGCTTAGCACCGATGAGGATCGTCGCGACAACCGGAGGCGGGAGCACCGTCTCAGCATCACCGAGATGGACGAGGAAGCCATGGCGCTGTGGCGCCAACACTTCCCGTAGGACATCATCAATGAGCGCGAGTTCTATGCGCAAAGGAGGGCGGAGAGGGATAAGAGGAGGGCGGAGCGAGCCGCCTATCACGAGGAACGCTCAATTCAACATGAGGCTAGGAGCAGCGTCACCCTGGGAATCCAACGACGATCGGTATCTTCACGCCTACAGTAAGACGTTGGAGGAGGACATCACTGAGGAGGAGTCGGACGACGAGGAGTAGTTGAATTATCTTTTTTATCTATCTATGCTGAGAACTATCCTCTACTCTCTAGTATCTACTTCTCGATCTCAGCACTGTAAATGCCTTTTTAAAGCGCCGCGCGTTGCGATTCTATTGGAGATGCTCTAACATGGTAGACGAGTGCTTTAATGTTGCCCACAAGATGCGCGAGTATTACTAGTAGTATATTTTTCTTGCCATGTTGATATTTTAAAACCACGAGTGCGAACATGCAGAGGAGCAATGAAGACCAAACACGGGATATTCGGGACATCTTCAAGGAGCGTGGCAAGTTAAAGAGGAGCTGCACCGAACCTGTAAAATGAGCTTTGGTAAGTAACACCCTTTCAATTACTTTCGTGTAGCCTCATGTTCTTCGATGTGTATATGTTGTAGTTTCTGTTTCTCTTAAGCGTGGTGTTCTTCGATGTGTAATAAGAAGAGTGTTAATCATCCTAATGCTTTCGTTTTTAGCTTGATGTAGGAAGTGGGTGTTCTCACCTTGTAGTCTGTTTTTTTCCTTTTGAATTCACTTCTCCGAGTTCTGTTTATCTAGCTTCTACTAAATGGATCTAGGTTGCTCTGAGTATTGATCTAAAAAAGATGTAACTTCATGTCAGGATGCAGTTCCTGCGAGGAGGGAAGTATGGTCAACCTCCAGATCATGTTTCCAAAATGAGGTTGGATTACACACAAGGTGCCAGTTCCCTAATGATGCTGGATTAGACACAAGGTGCAAATTCCCAGATGATGCTGGATTACAGACAACACTACAAAAAAATACACTTGCATGATGATACATGTTTGTCACAGTAGGTCGCGTTTTTTGTCATGCATGTACATCCATGACAAATTATGACAGAATCAAGAGAGTCATACATGTGCTGTCGTAGAAGTGTTCCATGACATTACCAAAATTATCATCACGGAAGTGTCCACTTCCATGACGATAAATCGCGCGTCACAGAAGTGCTTTCGTCAAGGGTGACCGACACGTGGCATCCACCGTAACGGAACGCCGTTAAGCTATTGGGTCGGGTTTTGGATCGATAACCCGTTAACAGCCCCGACCAATGGGGATTTTCCACGTGTAAAATCATCATTGGTTGGAGGAAACACGTGTCAGCTCATCGTTGGGATAGATGTCATCCACTCATTAAACAAAAGGCACCTATGATACGTCGACACGTGGCACGGCCCAACAGAGGCCCATTCATGTGAAAAGGCCGGCCCGTTTGACTTGGTCAAAAGGCGGCGGGCCGGCCCATGGAAAGCCTGTTAACGGCCTGTTCGCATATAGCCCATTTACATCCAGCTAACCCAAGGCCCGTTACGCCCTATCCGAATTCGGCCCAGTAGCGTCATCTGGGCCATCCAATATGATTCCAGCCCGTTTTCACTTATGGACCATGTATGGCCCATGACGTCTTTCAGCCCATATGAGGCCCTATGTAACTCTTGGCCTATTAACGGCCCATGGTGACACTGGCCCGTAATGAACAGTGTATCACTTTACACCCATTAACGGCCCTTGGTGAAACTGGCCCGTAATGAACAGTGTATCACTTTATACCCATTAACGGCTCGTTATTCCATTGGGCCATTCCAGCCCATGTTATCTTTTGGTCTTCTCAGAGCCCATTTATTCTTGGGCTTATTTCCAGTATTCGTTTACTTACGGCCTGTTACTGTCATTTTCTGCTTGTGGGCCAAATTCAGCCCGTGGTTACAGTCGGCCCATTTGTGGTCCGTTAATACGTTGGGCCATTTTCATAGCGTCATCAAATACGGCCTATTAACAATGGCCCGTTTACGGCCATAATGCGGCCTGTTATTGGCCCATGTTTGGCCAATCGATCATACGTCCCGTATAAGGCCCATTGATGATACGGCCCGTAGAAGGTCCATTGTTTCTATGGCCCGTAGAAAGCCCATTGTTTCTACGGCCCGTAGAAGGCCTATTGTTTCTACGACCCGTAGAAGGCCCACCGTTTCTACGGCCCGTAGGAGGCCCAGTGTCACTACAGTAAATATTAGCCCATGGTTATTGTGGCCTAGTTTTAAAAAATAGGTTATTGCAGCCACTAGTTAACCGCGGAAAAAGAACTGCAATGACTACAAGCAAACAAATAAACAAGACAACAAGGAAATAAATAAGCAAGCAACTAACGCTAGGCTATCACGGCTATTAAACATATTACATCCACTGGGCATCAAAGTTCGCCACCAGTGCAAATATAGGGAACAAAGCAGCATATCATATACACTAGCTGTCAAAATTGGCCACCAGTACAAATAAACGCGGCAGCAAAACAAGAGCATAACTGAAACAACTTCAGAAGAGCTCAAGAAACGTTATCCTGGGTATCCACCATGCTGGCAATAAGCTTAGCAAGCTGATTAGCTTTGTCCTGTTTGGCGCTAAAATCCTCCAACGCTTGCTGTTGCACCAGAAAGTATGCATCTTAATGCTCCATGGACTTTCGCAGTCCTTCCGCTTCTTGTCGCAGCACAGCTGAACGATGTCTTTCAACTTGTAGTTGAGACTCAAGAAACCGAACTGATTCAGACAGTGAGTTTGAATAGCTTGTGCAAACGGTAGTGGCCAGTAACTCCAACACTAAACCAAGACAGGATGTGTCACTATCCTGAACCTTATCTGCATTACTTCCTTTACCGCTGCTTAATAAGGCACTCTTCCCCAATATTCTATCAGCATTATAAAAGAAGAAACAAGCAGACACATAACAAGTTTAGCATGTACTAGTATATGAAACTCATTTCGGTGAACCAGTTCATTAGTAAGGTGGACAGGATTAAACTACCAGGTCTTCTATTGCCAAGTACTAGTACATAATAAAAGCATCAAACAAACATATATCTATGTCCTATGGTAGCAATGGAATCTTAAATTAGAACAGTTGTTCTTCAGGTTTAGGCACTTGTTCTACATGAACAGAGTACAGTAAGACGCAAGAATATAATACTTAAAAATAGAAAATGAGCTCATAGACCTTACCACATTCTTGGTTCGGGACCAGTACAGAACAAGGCGTTCCCAGTCATCGTCCAGTAAATGTGTCTCAGGAGAACGTAAGGGAATTTGATGAGTTTCTTTGCTGGTGAAGTACGTTTTCTTTAGGTAATTCCGATACTGCCACCAAGCATTCTTGAAGATAGCAGAGGTTTTAGCACAGGTTACCTCATCCTGAGTTTCCAAATCGGTCCTTCTCTATAGAGAAAAATGGGAAAATTTTCTGTATTATAACCATCATGGAGGTAGGATGTATGGGACGAAGCAAAGTAATTGCATGAATAACATTACTTACACATAACTCCTGGACAAAAACCTGCAACTGGCATTTTCCTTCATCTTCAGTATAATATTTCCAAGATGGGAAGATACGCACATACGATTTAACAACATCAAATGCGATAGATGCTAAACTACGACTAGCTGGTTGTGCTTCCTCCACAGGAATAGGCGTACTAACTGGTGGAGTTGGGATTCGACATGATAGTACTGGCCCTTTGGGCACTGGAGCTGCCTTACTAACTGCTCTTGTTTGGGAGCTCTGTGGTGGAGATGGTGCTGTGTCAACAGGAACTGGGTTACTATCAGCTGGGGTTCGGGTTAGATTGGGTGAAGCTGGTTCTCTGTCCATCGTAGTAGGGGTACAATCTGTGAGAGTTTGGGTTATGTGTGGTAGGGTTGGTTCTTGTGCATGTACAACCGGGGTGCTATCTCCACCAAGAGGTAGCACTGTTTTATTTGAAGACCGTGTTTTTAGTCTGCTAGATACTGGCATCACCCGCTCCAATTCAAATGGCTGATAAACAGGAAACATGGTTGAATGTACAGACATTGTATGAGAGACAGATGCAATAGATAGTGTGGAAAAAAGAGGGCATGAAATAGTTGACATGTATATTGTTTAACTAAAACGGATAGCATGACATAATTTCACATATATGATGTCTATCTAAACTGGATAGCATAGCATAACATAATTCAAAGATATGATGAATAACTAAACAGGATCGCATGACATAATTCACCTACATGTTATCTAAGTAATCAAGATCGCATCATTTAATTCACATATGTGATTTATATGCTAAACAGAGGGCATTCGATATGATGTCTAAACTAAGAACATGGTGTTGAGTATTGTGTATATGATGTCTAAACTATGCAATGCAAGACACCGTATGCATGATATGAGAAGTATAACCATGCCAAGTTAGAGCATACACCTCAGTGGGGGAATAGGACTGGTCATCTGTCTCTGAATCCATCTCTGAGGAGCTATCGGGACCCAACAAGAGATTTGCTTCGACAGGTAGCACTGTCTGCTCTGAAGGCCTTGTTTTCACTCTAGATTTTTCCATCTCCCACCCAAATGGCTGATTCACAGGAAGAGTAGTTTAATGTACAAACATTGTCGACAAATGGAAATGTAATGAAGAAAAGGATGGGCAAGATATCATTCAAATATATGATGCCTGGTTAAACAGGATAGCATTGCACATTTCACATATATTATGGGTGGCTAAAAGACATGAGACTGCATAATTCCCATATATGATATAGAAACTAAACAGGTGGCATTATAGAACATGTCTAAACTAAGCAGATGACATATATGATGTCAAAAGTAGGCACTGCAAGGCAACATATGCATGATATGACTAACATCATCATGCCAAGGTAGAGCAAACACCTTGGGGGGTAAATAGGAGTGGTCAGCGGCGTCCGAATCCGCCTCGGAACAGATATCTTCCTCTGGATTACAATCTGGAGAGGGGTGGGGAGGGTTTGCCATTGAACCCACCATGGAGCTATGTCTACATGACATTGTATTCCCGCGCAAAACTCTTCTCTTTTTCTCTACATGTTCAGCATGACTGTGTACAATATCTGACATGCATACGAAAAAAATGGTGAGATTATGTAAGGAGAGCATGCAGAAATTTAGAGTGATGGTAACAACCAGTGGATTGATCTTTTTCCGTTGAACCAAAATAGCCCTAATGGATCGACGTGAATGTATAGTAATAAGTGATGCAACAAGTGTACAGCCTCTTTGTCGTAGTCATGTCGACCTCAGCATCATTGGGTTGGTCGCTGAAACAGTTGAGGCAGAGGTGGTTGTCGGAGGTGTGGAGGAAGATTTGAGGAATCTGTAGACGGCGTCCAGGGCACTGCTCTGTCGTTCTGTCGTTGGAGCAGCTCCGGTGAGCCGTAAGACGTCAAGGATGAAGCAGCACAAGATAGACATCTTCAATCTCAAGTGGGATTCTAATAGCATCTCCAATAGATGATGTAAAATGGATGTAAAATTAACATCACCAAAAACCACCTGACTAAAACAGATGAGGTAAAAACTGTTGACTCTGAACTTAACTGTCGAAACTGAAATTTACCGTGGAATCTGAATGCTACTGTCGAAACTGAACGCAATGGTAGCAGAGAGGCACTTGACATGTAGTTTAGGGAGGGCCTGCAGTGTAACGCCCCGAGACCAATGTGCTAGGTGTCGTCTAGTTATTCGCTGTTGTTGCCTTGTCATTGCTTGCGTGTCATGCATTGCATATCATGTCATCATGTGCATTTCATTTGCATACATGTTCGTCTCAGGCATCCGAGCATTTTCTCTGTTGTCCGTTTTGCAATCTGGCGCTCCGTTCTCCTCCGGTGGTCCTTTCTACCTTCTTCTCATGTGTGGGGATTAAACATTTCCAGATTGGACCGAGACTTGCCATGCGGCCTTGGTTTACTACCGGTAGACCGCCTGTCAAGTTTCGTACCATTTCGACTTCGTTTGATGCTCCAACGGTTAACCGAGGGACCGAAAAGGCCTCGTGTGTGTTGCAGCCCAACACCCCCTCCAATTTGGCCCAAAACCCACCTAAACCTCCTCCATCATCTAGAGCGTTCGATCACGATCGCGTGGCCAAAAACCGCACCTCATTTGGACTCTCCTAGCTCCCTCTACCTATAACTATGTGTCCTTCCCAGAATTTCCGCGCAGACGAAACCCTAGATCCACCCCTTCGCGCCGCCAGACACTTCTCCCATTGGCCGGACATGTCCGCCGCCGCCTTCGTCCAATCCGGAGCCGACATGTGTCCTCCCACGCCCCACTTCACCGTCGGGCCCGTGGAGCCCATCTCCGGCCCGCCTCGGGCCGCGCCAGGCCCGAGGAGATCCGCGCCGCGCCCTCTCGCCGGACCTCCGCCGGAGTTCCTCGCTGCCGGCCACCGCACCTTGCCGCCTCTCGTCACCGCTTCGGCCACCGGAGTTCCGCTGTCGCTGCGCCCTCACCCAGGCAGTGCCCCGCACCTCCTCTTCCCCTCCTTTTCTCCCCTGCTCTCCCTCTCATCTAGGCCGCGCCGCCGCCATTGTTTTGCAGGGCCGCCGCCGAGTTCGTCGGGGGCCTCCCCGACCTCGTCCATCGCCGGATCTGGGGACCCCAGTCTCGGATCTGCTTGTTCCCGACCTTCCCCGGCCTCCTCCGCCCCTCCTTGCCGCTGCCTCGCCAGCGAATGGCGCTGCCGCCGCCTCTTCCTCCCTCGATCCAGGCGGGATCGAGGAGGAGGACTACGCCCTCGGCCTCGTGGGCCCTCGGCCTCCCTTCGCGGCCCAGATCTGCAGGCCCGGGGCTCCAGAAGCCCAGTTCCGGTGGTTCCGGCCCAACGTGAGCACCCCGTCTAAGTTCCGCCCATGCGTCTTTTAGCTATTTTGCGCCCTTACATTTTTTTCCGAAATCTGCTAAGTCCCCGAAATTCCCAGATTCATATGCCCATGTTCATTACATCGTAACTTTGCATCCGTAACTCCGATTTGAGCATATAGCATATCAAAATGTTTGTCTCAGAGAGTACATCATTTCATCTGACTGCATCATTTTCATTTGAGTTCATTTTGATGCCCGAAATGCTGTTAGAAGAGTGCTATTTGAGACAATTGTCAGATATGCTGCTCCATTTAGATAATTGTCATTTTTGCCATGATTATTGTGTGCATGATATGCCCATGAGTTCTACATATGTTTTGTTAAGGGTTTTATCATCTTTCCAGAGGTGCAACCCATGTATTTTTGTGATGTGTGTGGTGACTAGCACAAGCTTGCAAAGTGAGGCACTTGGTAATGCTGATTTCAGGGACTTAGCATTTCCACTAATTCCTTGACCTGTTTATCTCATATGGCCATATGTTCATGTTGTTTCCTAGTGATCCGTGCCTCTTTTAAGGATGATCAGTAAGGATGTTTCTTTAATCTTGTAGTGCTCTATCCATCCATGTCTTTGGTTGCAATTATGGAGCACCCTAGCTTGAGTCAATCGAGCCCTACTTTTGCTATTTCGTGAATCTGGGCAGATTGTCTACTTGTTAGCGATTTTGCCGAGGATGTTGTAGTTGATCCGTGCATGCCATGCTATTGTTCTTGCCATGTCTAGCTTTCATTTTGAGTATTCTTGATGGGTGTATGCTTAGCTTGTCATGACTTGCTCTATAGTGAGTGCATCGAACTCGTAAACATGCCTACTTGATATCTGTTTTGCATGCTCCAGTTTTCACTAAGTCAGTGATCTGGTTATGTTTTTGCCATGTTCACATGCTTGCAATTGTATTTTCTGATCCCTTTTGGCTCAAGGTCACTAAGGGACTTTTGTTAAGATCTTTGAGTAGCTCCATGCCGTGCTTTACTTTGCCATATTCAGGTCCTGTAGCATATAGTTTTCATACTCCGAAGAGTGCTATCTGATCTGAAATTCCAGACAAGTGTTAATTTCACTAAGTCTGAGATCTGTTTGTCATATGCATTTTTGCCATGCTTGTTTGAACCTGTTAATGGATGAATTGGCCGTAGCTTAGTGCTAGACTTTTGTTAAGCTTATTGAATTCCCTGCCATGTATTTTGATGCCATGTTTGAATGTTGTAGCATGTTCATCTCGTTGCATTTAGATGGCTACTTGTTGCAAATCGCAGAACATGGTCATATTTGAATTGCTTGCCATTTCCAAACCGTAACTCCGATACCGGCGTTCTTTATATCATTTTCAAGCGATTTCATCTCATCTTTCCAGTGGCACACTTGGATTTCCAAGTAGATGCCAGGTTCATTCATTCCTTTGCAAATCATGCATAATCGCATACGCATCCCGCATATCATACCATGTTCATGTGTTGGGTGTTTACTATGTTGTGTGCTTCTTTTCGGTGTTTGCTTCTTCGGGTTGGTTCCGGTAATGTCGCGTTTGTGAGGACCCGTTCATCTACGTCCGTTTGACTTCTTCATGGACTCGTTCTTCTTCCTTGTGGGATTTCAGGCAAGATGACCATACCCTCGAAATCACTTCTATCTTTGCTTGCTTAGTTGCTCGCTCTTTTGCTATGCCTATGTTGCGATACCTACCACTTGCTTATCATGCCTCCCATATTGTTGAACCAAGCCTCTAACCCACCTTGTCCTAGCAAACAGTTGTTTGGCTATGTTACCGCTTTGCTCAGCCCCTCTTATAGCGTTGTTAGTGGCAGGTGAAGATTGAAGTTTGTTCCTCGTTGGAACATGAAGATGATGTTCCTTGTTGGAACATGTTTACTTGTTGGGATATCACAATATATCTTCTTTAATTAATGCATCTATATACTTGGTAAAGGGTGGAAGGCTCGGCCTTATGCCTGGTGTTTTGTTCCACTCTTGCCGCCCTAGTTTCCGTCATATCGGTGTTATGTTCCTGGATTTTGCGTTCCTTACGCGGTTGGGTAATAATGGGAACCCCTTGACAGTTCGCCTTGAATAAAACTCCTCCAGCAATGCCCAACCTTGGTTTTACCATTTGCACTAACAACCTACCACCTTCCCTTGGGTTCTGCAGACTCAAGGGTCATCTTTATTCTAACCCCCCTGGGCCAGTGCTCCTCTGAGTGTTGGTCTGAACTGAGCTGCCTGCGGGGCCACCTTGGGGAAACTTGAGGGTTGGTTTTACTCGTAGCTAGTCTCATCTGAGTGTGCCCTGAGAAAGAGATATGTGCAGCTCCTATCGGGATTTGTCGGCACATTCGGGCGGTGTTGCTGGATTTGTTTTAACCTGTCGAAATGTCTTGAAGAACCGGGATACCGATTCTGATCGGAACGTCTCAGGAGGAGGTCTATTCCTTCGCTGACCGTGAGAGCTTGTCATGGGCTAAGTTGGGACACCCCTGCAGGGATTTGAACTTTCGAAAGTTGTGCCCGCGGTTATGGGCAGATGGGAATTTGTTAATGTCCGGTTGTAGAAAACCTGAAGTTGACCTTAATTAAAATGCATCAACCGCGTGTGTAACCGTGATGGTCTCTTTCCAGCGGAGTCTGGGAAGTGAACACGGTGTTGGAGTTATGCTTGACGTAGGTTGTTTTAGGATCACTTCTTGATCATACTTTTATCGATCGTGCTTTGCCTTCTCTTCTCGCTCTGATTTGTGTATGTTAGCCACCATATATGCTAGTCGCTTGCTGCAGCTCCATGTCATACCTTTTACCTTACCCATAAGCTTAAATAGTCTTGATCGTGAGGGTGCGAGATGGCTGAGTCCCCGTGACTCACAGATACTTCCAAAACCAGCTTGCAGGTGCCGTTGAACCGTGCAGTTGACGCAACCAAGCTCAAGGAGGAGCTCGTTGAAGATCTTGCCCTTTGTGTTGTTTCGTTCTAGTTGATCAGTAGTGGAGCCTAGTTGGGGTCGATCGGGGACCTTGTCGCATTTGGGGTTCTTCTTTTATTTTGGGTTCCATAGTCGGACCTTGAGTGTATTTGGATGATGTAATGCTTTATTCATGTAATTATGTGAAGTGGCGATTGTAAGCCAACTATGTAACTTCTTCCCCTATTTTATTACATGGGTTGTGTGAAGATTGCGACATGGCTTTCAATGCGGTTATGCCTCTAAGTCGTGCTTCGACACGTGGGAGATATAGCCGCATTGAGGGCGTTACAAGTTGGTATCAGAGCCTTCCCCGACCTTAGGAGCCCCATTGCTTGATCAAATTAGTGGACGAGTTGAGTCTAGAAAAATGTTTTGAGTCATTTAGGAATTATATATCGGAGAGTTTAGGAATTCTTTTACTCCCCAGTCCCTTCATCGCTCTGGTGAGGCATCCTGACATAGAGTTTTGACTCTTCTCTTCTCAAATTTCACTAAAAAAATTTAGGATTACGCGGGTATCTTGGAATCGTTCCGACGGTTTTGTGACGAGAACATTGTCTTGGTGCCTCCTGTCAGGGGTTTTGTGGAAGTGTCCCAGGGAGGTGAGCTCCAAGGTGTTGTCGTCACAATTTTATTGTTGCAGTTCTGGAATACCTGAGTTTAGTACGCCGACATCGAAAATCTCTTTTATGCAGTTTGTTGGTGAGATAACCTCGACGCCACCCAGTACTGGGGCGGGAGTTCGGGAGTATCGCCATAACTTGTATAACGGATGCTTTTCGAAGGTTGAGGTAGATGATTTCCGAAGGTTTCTTGGTTATGTGTTGAGGGATGGATACAGCTGGATGTAGGATTTGCTAGATTTGGGTGAGATATTATGCTTCCCCTGTATCCCCAACACCTGATTGCATAACCGGAAAGGTTCGGGAGTTTCATAAGTGGGAATTCAAGTAGCTCTTAGGATATCTTTTCGACAGATGTATGATATGAAATTGGGGTTCGACGTCTAGTGGTCCGCCTATTCACGGTCGGTTTTACAGTGGTCTCGTTGTGTCTTAAAGAGTCCTTGGCTATGCCGACTCGGGGACGCTTCGTATGTCATGTGCACTGCCTTGTACATGATGGTGCTGTACGATCGAGCCCGTGTAGGCCCCACCATGAAAACTTCGGACGAAATCTCTATCATATGTTTGTTCTGACTTATTCTGCAAGCCAATCCTTGTTTTGTTTTGAGTTGTGGTATTCGAGTTGCTTCAATGACAAGTGTTGATTCCATACCTTCCCCAAATGGTGTTCTCATACTCCGATGTGAATACTAATGCTTCTCGATCATCGAGTCTGTCATGTCAATCCTTTTCACCGGTGTGTTTCTCTTCAAGTGGATCCGAACATTTCAACATCCGCAAGATCCAATCCCAGCTTTCTCAATGGTGTTCGTTTCACCCATTCCAAATTGTCTTTGTTTTTCCCACCCTCCCTCCCTTTGTTTTTCTCCAAGGATCCAGATTTCTTATTCAAGTATCATTTTATTGTTGTGAAGCCTCTCCATTCTTTTTCTTCATGTTCTTACCCGGTGATTCTCATGAAGGTTTTAACGGAGCTTCTAGTTCATCATTCTTCGCTCTTTTCTTCTCCGGTGGATTCAATTCAAGCTTTGCCAATTATATCCTTTCCTCGTTACAAATGCTTTCTCATGCCGGTGCAATCCTTCATCATTCACTTCTCACTATTCAATTGTTCCGGAGTGCTCAAGATATCTCAAAGACTCGTGTTTCCACTCTGCATTCGTTCAAGATCTTTCGAGGATGTTCTCTCTTTCAAGCCATTTAAGTCAACCGGTGTAATCTCTCCTTTCAAGCAATCATTTCAACGGTGTTTCTTTTCAGTGGGCCCTAACCCACAGGTCTATTCCCAGGATCTTACCTGACTCTTCTTATTTTCCCGGAGATATCCTCAAATTTCTTGTCAAAGTTTGACGTAAGAATGAATTATCATCAGTCAAATGTATTTCTCCAAGATCTTTCAAATTCTTTTCATTGTGGTTCAACCTTTCTAGTCTTCATCCCGGAGTATCTCAACAATCCATGGTGGTCTTTATCATCGTCATTCTCTGCAGTTGAAGACCGAAGAAGAGTTTCTTTTAAATCTTGCTCCATTCTCTGCCATCCTCTCATAATTGTTTTTGATTGTGGGAATTCTTTTCACCTATCCGGAGTAATTCAAGAGTCTTCTCAGTTTTGTTATCCGGAGTCCATCAATTTAGGTTTATTCATTCTCAGCTGTCAGTTATCATTCTCCTATCTTGCCGGTGCATCAATCAAATATCCTCTAATCAGTTCTTGATCTCTTCGTTCTCATGTATCTAGTTTGTCTCAAGCACCTTCGTTCATTTGCTAATTTTTACCGGTGATGCACCCCTACTTCGATCATTTTCAATTCTTACGGTGGTTCTTCCAAGATTTTGTCTTCCTTTGTTCATCATATCAATTTATTCGTTGTTTCAACCCGACCGGTGGTTCATGGAAGACCTTTCAAAATGGACGCTATATCTATCTTAATCCTTTCTACGAGAATAAGTAGTATGCCAATTCCATTGCTTGTCATCAATTTTAATTGGTGAAGGTTAAGCATAATGTAATTCTTATTCTTGGTTTCAAGTGCTCATCTTTCTTTTCCGGAGCTCCAAGCTATTTCAATTATATCACCACGGAGATTCATCTAAATCATTACAAGGTTTCACCTTGTGTTTTCTACTTCTCTTTCTTTTCGTTATCTTTTGTTTACCGGAGTTCTTCATGAAGGTTCTACATGATGGTTCATCAAGGATTTATATTCCTTCTCGAAACGTTCATCAACTTTCTTTTCAGAGGAGCTCAAGCTTTCTTCATATTGTAATCCGGAGTGCATTTCTGTCTAC
The DNA here is from genome assembly GCF_018294505.1 of Triticum aestivum. Taxonomy (NCBI): domain Eukaryota; kingdom Viridiplantae; phylum Streptophyta; class Magnoliopsida; order Poales; family Poaceae; genus Triticum; species Triticum aestivum. The sequence goes on along the minus strand of NC_057797.1, from coordinate 580,579,873 downwards.
TGTATCATTGGAGGTGGTATTAGGTCATTCTTGATAATTTGAGTTCATGTTTTCATGATTCACATGTTGTCAAGATCGAGATATTTTAAATCCATCAATCTCGTCATTGGAGTTATCTTGGGTTATATTTCACCTAAAGCCTTCTCTAAGGTTTGTTGCTATTATGGTGCTTATAAACGACCCAAGTTCTTCTTTTATCCTCCCGGTGAAATAAGTTTCTCGTCTCCTTGTTCATATAAATCCAATCAATTCTTTTCCCGTGGGTGGCAGGTTGTCACCTCATAATTTGAGATGTATTCCATAAGACCATATCAAGATTATTCTTTTCATTGTTGGTTTTTTCCAACAACTCTGTTCGACCCTTCTCCTAAGGATACCTTTTCAAGCTCTTTTGTAGCAGAAGTTGGCATTTTCTTCTACATTCTTTTATCTCAATGATCTATCTTCTATTTCTTTCTTCTGGAGGAATTGTGTTGTTGCTCTCTTCAACCTTTCTTCTTGTTCTGGTCAGGATCCTGTTCTTTTCATGCTTATCCTTTTAACCGGAGTGTTGTGTCCCTTTTGCTCAAGCTCTTTCATTTTATCAAGTTTTTCATCTCTTTTAAACCGGAGTGCTGTCCGAGATCTTTCTTACCCCTTGTTCCATTCATTCAATAGTTACGGAGGCAGTGTATTGCGATTTCATCAAGTATCTTCTCATCTTATCAAGTTCTTATTCAATTCCTTTTCTTTTCAATTGGAGTGATGTCTGAATTTGTTCTTCCATGTTCCTTTTTCCTAACGGAGTGCTTTCAACTTTGTTCTTCTCTGTTTCTTTCTTTCTTTCATTTTGCTCAACCTTTTCAAGGTTCTTTGGTTTCACTTGTTTGTCAAAGAAGCAACTTAGTTTTACCTCTTCTGTTTCTCTTCCGTTTTTCCCTCCGGTGCCATTCTAGATCTCGGGACGAGATCCTCTCATAGTGGTGGAGTGTTGTAACGCCCCGAGACCGATGTGCCAGGTGTCGTCTAGTTATTCGTTGTTGTTGCCTTGTCATTGCTTGTGTGTCATGCATTGCATATCATGTCATCATGTGCATTTCATTTGCATACATGTTCATCTCAGGCATCCGAGCATTTTCTCCGTTGTCCGTTTTGCAATCCGGCGCTCCGTTCTCCTCCGGTGGTCCTTTCTACCTTCTTCTCATGTGTGGGGATTAAACATTTCCGGATTGGACCGAGACTTGCCATGCGGCCTTGGTTTACTACCGGTAGACCGCCTGTCAAGTTTCGTACCATTTGGACTTTGTTTGATGCTCCAACGGTTAACCGAGGGACCGAAAAGGCCTCGTGTGTGTTGCAGCCCAACACCCCTCCAATTTGGCCCAAAACCCACCTAAACCTCCTCCATCATCTAGAGCGTTCGATCACGATTGTGTGGCCAAAAACCGCACCTCATTTGGACTCTCCTAGCTCCCTCTACCTATAAATATGTGTCCCTCCCGGAATTTACGTGCAGACGAAACCCTAGATCCACCCCTTCGCGCCGCCGGGCACTTCTCCCACCGACCGGACATGTCTGCCACCGCCTTCGTCCAATCCGGAGCCTACATGTGTCCTCCCACGCCCCACTTCGTCGTCGGGCCCATGGAGCCCATCTCCGGCCCGCCCCGGGCCACGCCAGGCCCGAGGAGATCCGCGCCGCGCCCTCTCGCCGGACCTCCGCCGGAGTTCCTCGCCGCCGGCCACCACACCTTGCCGCCTCTTGTCACCGCTCCGGCCACCGGAGTTCCGCGTCGCCGCGCCCTCGCCCAGGCAGTGCCTCGCGCCTCCTCTTCCCCTCCTTTTCTCCCCTGCTCTCCCTCTCATCTAGGCCGCGCCGCCGCCATTGTTTTGCAGGGCCGCCGCCGAGTTCGTTGGGGGCCTCCCCGACCTCGTCCGTCGCTGGATTCGGGGACCCCAGGCCCGGATCTGCTCGTTCCCGACCTTCCCCAGCCTCCTCCGCCCCTCCTCGTCGCTGCCTCGCCAGCGAACGGCGCCGCAGCCGCCTCTGCCTCCCTCGATCCAGGCGGGATCGAGGAGGAGGACGACGCCCTCGGCCTCGTGGGCCCTCGGCCTCCCTTCGTGGCCCAGATCTGCAGGCCCGGGGCTCCAGAAGCCCAGTTCCGGTGGTTCCGGTCCAATGTGAGCACCCCGTCTAAGTTCCGCCCATGCGTCTTTTAGCTATTTTGCGCCCTTACGTTTTTTTCCGAAATCTGCTAAGTCCCCGAAATTCCCAGATTCATATGCCCATGTTCATCGCATCGTAACTTTGCATCCGTAACTCTGATTTGAGCATATAGCATATCAAAATGTTCGTCTCATAGAGTACATCATTTCATCTAACTGCATCATTTTCATTTGAGTTCATCTTAATGCCCAAAATGCTGTTAGAAGAGTGCTATTTGAGATAATTGTCAGATATGCTGCTCCATTTAGATAATTGTCTTTTTTGCCATGATTATTGTGTGCATGATATGCCCATGAGTTCTACATATGTTTTGTTAAGGGTTTTATCATCTTTCCAGAGGTGCAACCCATGTATTTTTGTGATGTGTGTGGTGACTAGCAGAAGCTTGCAAAGTGAGGCACTTGGTAATGCTGATTTCAGGGACTTGGCATTTCCACTAATTCCTTGACCTGTTTATCTCATATGGCCATATGTTCATGTTGTTTCCTAGTGATCCGTGCCTCTTTTGAGGATGATCAGTAAGGATGTTTCGTTAATCTTGTAGTGCTCTATCCATCCATGTCTTTGGTTGCAATTATGGAGCACCCTAGCTTGAGTCAATCGAGCTCTACTTTTGCTATTTCGTGAATCTGAGCAGATTGTCTATTTGTTAGCGATTTTGCCGAGGATGTTGTAGTTGATCTGTGCATGCCATGCTATTGTTCTTGCCATGTCTAGCTTGCATTTTGAGTATTCTTGATGGGTGTATTCTTAGCTTGTCATGACTTGCTCTGTAGTGAGTGCATCGAGCTCGTAAACATGCCTACTTGATATCTGTTTTGCATGCTCCAGTTTTCACCAAGTCTGTGATCTGATTATGTTTTTGCCATGTTCACATGCTTGCAATTGTATTTTCTGATCCCTTTTGGCTCAAGGTCACTAAGGGACTTTTGTTAAGCTCTTTGAGTAGCTCCATGCCATGCTTTACTTTGCCATGTTCAGGTCCTGTAGCATATAGTTTTCATACTCCGAAGAGTGCTATCTGATCTGAAATTCCAGACAAGTGTTAATTTCACTAAGTCTGAGATCTGTTTGTCATATGCATTTTTGCCATGCTTGTTTGAACCTGTTAATGGATGAATTGGCCGTAGCTCAGTGCTAGACTTTTGTTAAGCTTCTTGAATGCATCCCTGCCATGTATTTTGATGCCATGTTTGAATGCTGTAGCATATTCATCTCGTTGCATTTAGATGGCTACTTGCTGTAAATCGCAGAACGTGGTCATATTTGAATTGCTTGCCATTTCCAAACCGTAAGTCCGATTCCGGCGTTCTTTATATCGTTTTCAAGCGATTTCATCTCATCTTTCCAGTGGCACACTTGGATTTCCAAGTTGAGGCCAGGTTCATTCATTCCTTTGCAAATCATGCATATGCATCGCATACCGCATCCCGCATATCATACCATGTTCATGTGTTGGGTGTTTACTATGTTGTGTGCTTCTTTCAAGTGTTTGCTTCTTTGGGTTGGTTCCGGTAACATCGCGTTTGTGAGGACCCGTTCATCTACCTCCATTTGACTTCTTCATGGACTCATTCTTCTTCCTTGCGGGATTTCAGGCAAGATGACCATACCCTCGAAATCACTTCTATCTTTGCTTGCTTAGTTGCTCGCTTTTTTGCTATGCCTATGCTGTGATACCTACCACTTGCTTATCATGCCTCCCATATTGTTGAACCAAGCCTCTAACCCACCTTGTCCTAGCAAACCGTTGTTTGGCTATGTTACCGCTTTGCTCAGCCCCTCTTATAGCGTTGTTAGTTGCAGGTGAAGATTGAAGTTTGTTCCTTGTTGGAACATGTTTACTTGTTGGGATATCACAATATATCTTCTTTAATTAATGCATCTATATACTTGGTAAAGGGTGGAAGGCTCGGCCTTATGCCTGGTGTTTCGTTCCACTCTTGCCGCCCTAGTTTCTATCATATCGGTGTTATGTTCCCGGATTTTGCGTTCCTTACGCGGTTGGGTAATAATGGGAACCCCTTGACAGTTTGCCTTGAATAAAACTCCTCCAGCAATGCCCAACCTTTGTTTTACCATTTGCACTAACAACCTACCACCTTCCCTTGGGTTCTGCAGACTCAAGGGTCATCTTTATTCTAACCCCCCTGGGCCAGTGCTCCTCTGAGTGTTGGTCCGAACTGAGCTACCTGCGGGGCCACCTCGGGGAAACTTGAGGGTTGGTTTTACTCGTAGCTAGTCTCATCTGAGTGTGCCCTAAGAAAGAGATATGTGCAGCTCCTATCGGGATTTGTCGGCACATTCGGGCGGTGTTGCTGGATTTGTTTTAACGTGTCGAAATTTCTTGAAGAACCGGGATACCCAGTCTGATCGGAACGTCTCCGGAGGAGGTCTATTCCTTCGTTGACCGTGAGAGCTTGTCATGGGCTAAGTTGGGACACCCCTGCAGGGATTTGAACTTTCGAAAGCCATGCCCGCGGTTATGGGCAGATGGGAATTTGTTAATGTCCGGTTGTAGAAAACCTGAAGTTGACCTTAATTAAAATGCATCAACCGCGTGTGTAACCCTGATGGTCTCTTTCCGGCGGAGTCCGGGAAGTGAACATGGTGTTGGAGTTATGCTTGACGTAGGTTGTTTTAGGATCACTTCTTGATCATACTTTTATCGATCGTGCTTTGCCTTCTCTTCTCGCTCTCATTTGCGTATGTTAGCCGCCATATATGCTAGTCGCTTGCTGCAGCTCCATCTCATACCTTTTACCTTATCCATAAGTTTAAATAGTCTTGATCACGAGGGTGCGAGATTGCTGAGTCCCCATGACTCACAGATACTTCCAAAACCAGCTTGCAGGTGCCGTTGAACCGTGCAGTTGACGCAACCAAGCTCAAGGAGGAGCTCGTTGAAGATCTTGCCCTTTGTGTTGTTTCGTTCTAGTTGATCAGTAGTGGAGCCCAGTTGGGGTCGACCGTGGACCTTGTCGCATTTGGGGTTCTTCTTTTATTTTGGGTTCCGTAGTCGGACCTTGAGTGTATTTGGATGATGTAATGCTTTATTCATGTAATTGTGTGAAGTGGCGATTGTAAGTCAACTATGTAACTTCTTCCCCTATTTTATTACATGGGTTGTGTGAAGATTACCTCACTTGCGACATGGCTTTCAATGCGGTTATGCCTCTAAGTCGTGCTTCGACACGTGGGAGATATAGCCGCATCAAGGGCGTTACATGCAGTTCATCTTCAACCTGCACCCCCCTGAGCCGCCAGCCACCACCGGCCGAACCACCGGCCCCAGCGCCGCCTCGCTGCCCCGAAACAACTCGCCACCGTCGCCCCGGCCAGCCCTCTAGGCCCCTCCCCCACCCTAAACCCTAAGATAGATAGTGGGGTACCTCTCCGGCGAGCCCCCGTCCCCGCTGCGGGTGGTTCTTCCTTAACTCCGGCGAGCCCCCCCAACCCCTGAAAATCGACTGACCCAAAAGTCGATTCAGTTGACTGAAGTGTGGCTTAATCGGAGCAGAGCAAAAGCACGAGCGAGGGGGAGAGCAACAGCAGTAGCTAGGCGAGCTAGCGATCGAGCGAGAGCCGGAGCAGCAGCATCAGATCTGGCTGGTATGGACGCCGCCGCCAAAGGGGCCTCGCACTGGGGGAGAGCCGCCATGGAGATGTCGCCCGCGGCGCCGGCTTCAAGGTAGCCGCTCCATGGGGGTGCGATATGGAGCACCGTAGGCACCGGGAGGTCGAGTTAAGGAGAAGGTGCGATGCGATGAGTGTACAACCTCTTTGGTGGCGACGAGTAGGCCTCGGCTTCGTCCGAGGAGTCGGTGAGGATGTTGCGGTTCCGGTGGAGCAGGTTAAGGCGGCGCTGTGGGGATGGATCAGCCGCGATAGACTAGGTGATCGTCGGAGTGGCTCCTTGGAGGTGGAGGACGGAGCGGCTAAACCGGCGAGACGACGAGATGGATGACGGATCCTCATCCGGGGAGGTGGACGAGGGTCGTCGAGCTGTTGCGGTGGACGACATCGTCGGGGAAGAGGCTCTGGCTGGGCAGCGGTGACGTGGCAGACGGAGGAGGGTGGGGTTTCGCTACTGGAGTGGAGAGGTTATGGCGGCCTGGGATTTCGATTGGCAAAAAGGGGGCGATGGGAGGGGGTGAAGCATGACTTAGGAATGCGCTTGTCCAAAATGTAGGGTCTGTTACAAAAGTACCCCCCACTGATTTGAACTAGCGGCCCTTTCGGCTCAGGGTTAGAAGGGAGATTTCGCGTGTCGGGATTTGGCAGCTGGAGGGAGTTTTTGCGCGCGTTGTAATTTCGAGATAGCAAGGCGCGGGTTGTGAAGGCGCCAGTTTTGGGAGCACGATATCTAAATTTTCAGGATATAACAAGACGCGGGTTGAATTTTAGGGACAAGCCTAACGTGTAGTAATATTGTACTTGTACGTACCAAATCAATTCGCACTTCCCTCAACCAAAAAGAAAACAAAAAAATAAAACTATTCACACCACACAAAGAGAGAGGTCTTGCCCCATTTTACTATACAAATGCTATTCAAAGCTACTCCTTCCTTCCATCTATATAGGGCCTAATGCATTTTTCGATGCTAACTTTGACCAAATATTAGAGCAATGACATATGACATGCAACTTACACAAAGCACACCATTACATTCGTATGTGAAAGGTTCTTTCAATGATATAATTTTAACATTGTGCATGTCATGTACTATTAATCTTGTCAATAGTCAAAGGCGGTCTTAAAAATCTCATTATGCCCTATATAGATGGAAGGAGGGAGTATGAATCCATGTTATGTCCGATTAAATTTTTTCGCTTGCTGTATAATGCATGTAACCTACTCATACCAACATTTTAGTGCATTCCAAATGTCTATACTACCGCTGCAATTCGAACTAAATTTGAATTCGTTTCTCTATTTGAATAAGAATCTACAATCATGATTGTTGCCAACTTCAACCATCATAGTTTCCTTGCTATCCGCCAGATATAAATCAGATGGCATATAATGCAGGATGGCAGGCACACCATCATCAACAACTCCGTTTTTTATAAGAGTAGAGATAAAATATATTAAATGTAGTATACCATGTTCATAACCACACCATGTGTATCACCACTATATATATTCACACATCCGTCTGTTTGAAACACTATGATAAATTCTTCAAATATCCGAATTCGCTTTTTATAATGAAGTATATATGATCTCTATTCGTCTTTTACACCCACACAACCCTCTTATCTTTGTAGCTAGCGCTAACTTTCTCTTGTGCATGCACACGCCCGCATCCCTCTCACCCTCCCTCGGCATTCTCTAGCTCCATCGCGCAAATTCGTCTTTTCACTTTAGGTCGTTCACCCATGGTGTGTGTAGGCCCCCCAGCTCCTTTACGGCACACATCGATCGATATGCCTCTCTAGCCAGGTGTGCCTAGGACAAACACAAGCTTCCCCTCTTCTCTTGTCACTGTCCATGCCTCACTCCCACCACTCTTTTCATCGATCTCGTACTCGCACACTCCTCCCCCTCGATATAGTATGCCTCTCGTACCACCTCCTACATGCATCCCTCTCTCTCTCTATCCTTCTCCTCGTGCCTCATTTTCTTCTAACACACACATGCATGTATACCGATCGATCTCCCAACATATACCTAGATCGACTTTAACTACCCCCCCATCGATCGACGTACCTCACAAGTTATGTCTCTCCTTTCTCTTACAAAGGGCGATTGATCTTCCTATGTAGTTACGTCTGCTTACCATAGCCACATCGCCCCCCCTCATCATTCGTGCATGCCTCCTGACCCATCTCTCACACGCACGTGCACAGACAACAAGCAACCATCTCCTCTCTTATTGATATTGCGGGCATGCCCTCTGTTTGTCTAGCAAGCCTATCCCACCATTTTTTAGAAGCAACTCCACAACCACCCCCTCCAACACTCTAGCTCTGTCTCTCTCCCAACCTTATTCATCTCTTGCACATATGCATGGATGCCGATCGATCTCCCTTAATACATGAGGTAGGCCTCTCTCCTCCTCCACACATATACCAGCCATTGTACCTCTATAGTTAATTGGGCCTCCCTCTTCCCCCACCACACACTGATAGTCGAGCGCTGCAGGTAGGTATCCATGCCACAGAGACAAACTGCACATGTCCCATCTCACGTTCCAGTAGGCCAGCCACTCTATATCTTTGAAGTGGGCACACACAAATTCGATGACACTCTTTATCGATCACGCGCGCACACACACACGCATCATCCCTCTCTTCGATTCTATGGACACCTCAAGCCGATGATACCTCCACTCTCTTCTCGTGGATCACCCCCTCTATATATATGTTATATCCAGGACTCTATTTCAC
>NC_057797.1:580496105-580571122 GCF_018294505.1 Triticum aestivum | reverse complement strand
AAGAACGCACACACTATATCTCTCTAGGTTTGTATCTCTCTCACACAACGCCACGTAGGTGGTGTGCGTATACAAGAAGAGAATAGGTGCACCGTGCACGTACTCATGCTTCGTGCCCAGCCACACCCGCGCGGGTACACGGTGGAGCTCATTTCTCTGCAGAAGCTGAATTTGTTTTTCAAACATCAAGTGGCAAGAGACACGAAAACTTATTTGCCCATTAGTGACTTGTCAGGGTGGTGGATTTTAGTTTGTACGATAATGCTTCATCCACCTAAAGTAACGAAAGTTCTTATGTAAACTTCCTAGTAATTCCCTCTTCGTAGGTGCAGCATTACTCCTAACATTTGTAATATCGGTTTGAAACTTGTAATATTGCTGTGTCCTATTCCTGTGTTTTCAAAATCATGCGAATCAAACAGGTCCTGAGTTGGTGATGATGTTGTGCCTCCCATCTTTCACCAATAGCCGTCGGATCTAGATCTGACGCATACAAACCAAGCTTCTCCATTTTTGCAAAAAGATGCCCGCACTTGTTCCCTATTTACAAACAACTCCTTGTCTCTCACAATCAGACTCATCTCCTCCCCACCACATCTAGGAGTAGAAGGCCGTGGAAAAATCTGGCGCGATGGCCGCTGCCAGAGCCGTCCACCCCCAATCTTGGTGTTTCATGCAATGCACGGGCATCTACGCACGGGAAATTATGTGGAACAGGGCTAGTTGTAACCAGGCTAGCTCTACAGCCATGATGATAGTGACTGCAGACGGCGAGGCTGACTATGTTATGCCGAACACGGCGCCTATACTCAGGTGTCATCTCCGGCGCATGGTCTTGTCACTTCACTGTGAGGAGCAGCACGCAATAATTTGACCAACGGGTAGTACAGTGCTAGTACTCCTACTACTACATTGGTAGTACTAGTACTAGTACTAGTAGCACCACCGTATGGATTTAGGAGTACTATCACGTCCATCTGGATTTTATTATTTGACTGGCAATATCTAGTAATGCATGTCACCAAAAATGTACTACTCCCCCTGTAAATAAATACATGGTGTTTTATTCCTATCGGCGAGAGAACTTAATGTTTTTTTGCTACTCCTAACTAGAGTACTAATAGGATTACATGCAATGAACTAAACACTGCATGTCATGTTTGGTAGTCTCAAGTCATTGAAAGCATGCACGGCCCACATCTCTCATTGGTTGATATGTCACAAAATAAGAAACAAGGAGGGAGTTAATGCACCGTGCCTAAGTATTTTGGGATTATTTGGTTTTCGTAAGGTGACTTACACAAAATTTTTGTTTACATGCATTAACATTTTATTAGTTAAATCAAAGGTCAAAACTTGGCGCAAAATGCAAAGGGGACCAATAAACTAGTAAACATCAAACTTTTCTCGTTTGGCCCCAACTAGAGGTCCGGTGAGATAACTATACTGCACCGGCACGGAGGGGGACGCAGCTTCATTGACTTACGGCAACTGCCTTTGGGTGAATGACACGTGGCCCTAGGGGGTGGCTGCCCACCTATCATACAGCCAAAGGCAGGTGTAGTAGAGGGCCGAGGAGTAGTACGAAATCCAACGCACCTACGCACACTAACCAAGGGCTGAGTGATCACTTGAATCGCAAGATCAGTTGACTAGAAGCTACGCTAGACCCATGGAGGCGATGAGCGCGAGCATCAGCCGGCTGTGCCAAATGGTCCACGAAGCCGGCCTGCGGCCCGGCACCGAGGAACGTCTCCAGGTAGTATTGCTTGAGGCCACTAGGGCGAGGGGCCGCTTGGACGACAACTTCGTCTCCTTGTTTGATGAGGTCCTCGTCGGTTTCCTCGACAAGTTCACCATCGTCAAGAAGCTTGTGGACGACTTTGACGTAAGCCTCCAGCCGATGCGCCCAGGCTCTGCGATGCCCGCCACCCTCAACGGCCACTATGGTAACGACCTGTTCGACGCACTGGTGTCCCTGCGACTACCCGCCGTCGCGCCGGAGAATGTCCACCTCGAGGTCGCGCTCGCCGCACAGCGCCTGGTGTAGCAAGACACCATCGACATAATCACCCACGTCTATGCGCAAATCGTCCACAAGGACTACTACATGCAAGAGGAGGACGATAGGACGCTGGCCTTCTTGGAGCGCAGGGCAACCTTGGACGGCACTGTTCAGAAGCATGTTGAGCCGCTGCCAACGCCGCTGCTCCTCACACATCGGTTGGTGATTCGGCGCACTAGGGCATGAGGATGTCGTTGAACGTTGATGGATCCGTATGTATTTTTATCTGTCCGTCAAATCCATGTAGCAGTATATGATACTACAGTAATTATCTTACCTTTCGCATCAACTTCATAATTTTCGTACGTACTCCATGCATGAACGGTGCCAGAACCAAACTTCTCATTACTCTAGGCAAAATCGTTATTTTCTATCTATCGGTCGCGCCATGGAGCAGAACCAAATTTTACAAGTTACGAGTTCAAAAGGAAAAGCCTGTCGTGTTCGCATCGCACCCCCACAGGGTTGGTCCGGCACGCCGCTCAAGCAGGAATGCGTGCGGTGTTGCATTTTCACTTACAAGTGGGACCGCAGTTGAGCAAACCGACTATCGGCAAACCCCCACCCCGCCCACTATGCGATGGTTGAGAAAATAGGAGGGAGAAGAGATGGCTGTAGCATGGACTCCAAGAAAATTGGTGTCGGATGGGACTCGTGTGGGTGGCATGTGTCGTACTGCTAGACGTGAATGCTAGTTATGGCCCATGCCACCCCACTATATCGAGCCTATATCGAGGTACGTAGAACAATTTCCTGCAGTCCGTGCTCAGCCCACCTCTATCTCTCTTCTCAGCCAGCCAGCGGACACGCAGAGCCCATCGTCTGTTTGCTCACATGCGGCCCCACATGTCAGTGAAAACGCAAGAGGACCCACTGAACCTGCACATCTTTCACCTCGATGTGCTGGTGATGAAAAACAAATCCAATAAAGATCTTCAGTGGCCGCTTTTGGAGTTATTCAAGAGTAGTAAGATTCTATTTACAGTTTAACCCAAGATGCACATCTCGTGGCTTCAACTACCACTCTATTTTCTTTCATGACACGACCTGGATGCTGGATGTCCCACGTGTCGGCAAAAGGAGGAAGAACCCGACCAAATCTTCGGTTCTGCTCTCGGATTAGACTAGTTGTGCTAACTTAAATTTTTTATTGTGTACTCCCTCCGCTCCAAAATACTTGACTTCCATTTGTCCAAAAATGGATGTACCTATATACTAAGACATGTCTAGAACATATATATTTTGACAAATAGAAGGCATGTATTGTGCAACCGAGGGAGTAGAATGGATGCAAGTTTTTGTATTGGGAAGAAGAGTACATCCATATATTGATAGAGCGCAATTTAGTAGATGTTCTATCACTTTTAGCTAGCACAGACGCAAGATCAAGCCTCCGCAGATGAACAAAGAATGCATCAAGAAGGCACTAATCCAACTTACAGGAGTAGTAAAATGTATTCTTGTGGTTCTTGTTTTCTTCGGTCTCGCTTTTCTAGTCAAATTTATCATTGGAGTTCGTGCAAAACGGAGGTGCGTTTGGGGTCGTGCGTTGGAGTTGGCCTTACAAGTGGGACCGCAGTTAAGGAAATCGACTATCGGCAAACCCCCACCTCGCCCGCCGCGCGATGGCTGAAGTTAGAGAAACGACGAGGTTGAAGAGATTGCTCTAGCACGGACTCCAAGAAATAATATGGTGTCAGATGGATGTCGTGGTGGTGGCGTGTGCCGTACTCCTGGACGTGAATGCTTGTTCTGGCCCATGCCACCCTACTACTCCTACTACTTACTCCTACTAGTATATAGTATACTAGTATCGAGGATTCGAGGTGCTGGTTACGTACAACGAACACATTAACATATGGCTACAGTAAAAACACCCGCCCGACGCGCGAAGCATGTGAAGCTAGTACAAATTTAGAGAAGCGACTGGAAAGCCATTCATAAATTTAGTAAGTTTATCACAGGTATATCATTTTATTACATACAACAGGTCATCAACCCACATCGACAACGAGGATACATTATAAATACTAAAGTTTTCACCACACAACAAATTACAAGCCATGAAATGAACTTCAACTCAACCATTCCGCAGCGTTAGAAACGCTTGCTTTGAACCGCAAGTGATTCTCTGGGACGGGCCATCCGTTGTTGATCTGGAGAACAACGCAGGACCGATCATCCAGGCTGAAGCAGCCTACTATATCAGTGCCAGGGTAGGGAACCACCCAAATGTCCGAGGTATAGACACAGTTGCTTCTCATAAATGTGTTAAGAGAAGTTGGATCGCCTTTCACCATCATCGGATAGTTTTGTCCAAGGAAGAGCGAGTTTTCTCCAAGACTATCAATTCTGTGCCAGGGAGAAGGAGTTGGCGCTAGCACACTAGTATCCATCCCGAATATCATGCAACGGGTGTTGGAATAGGTCCGGAGAGTGCGACCATGGGAGACACCTGCTTCCTTAGCAGTAACATCATCAGTGGGCTGTATACACACAAGAAGAGGTGATCCATCGGAATTAGTTGCCAAGCGCCACAGAGTATATGGGTGCTGCTCATGATCATTACCATCGGCATCTCCCCCTTGGTTATAAAAAATTTCAAGTATAGGTGGTGGGATGTTCACAGGACCTTGGAAACACAAGAAAAAGGTTAATTGGTAAAGGAAACTTGCTAACCCGCATGCATGTGGATGAAACAATTATAATTACAGTGGAAGACAAACATACCAAAACTACTAGGATGCCATGCAAAAACAGTGCCACGAGTGGTGGCAGCAAACACTAGGCCCTCGTATTGAATTGCATCACAGTACTCATCCGTGTACAGAAACTGATTTTTGAGCAATATCCATCGAGTCGAACCATGAAGGACAGCAACAAGCTTGTCAAAGATAGCAACAACTTGATAGTTGTTGTAATTCCAAGAGCGGTTGGGAACTCGACAGATTGCTATCTTTCATAGAAGACAGTCACCATGATCGTATTTGAACATGCGTACATTACCGGTGTGCTCAACCTATGGGCAGTGTGCTGAGATTTTTGGAAGTGGAACCCGGTGGCGAGTCTACACATTCACAAGTTCCCACTCGCAGTTGGAGCCAATGTAAACAACCCAATCTCCATTTGTGCCCGCCCAAGCCTTGCCCTCAAGCGATGGCATCTTAACATCATACGTATCATTATCAAGGGCATCAGCTGGCACAGGGCGAGGCCTCCGTCGTGCCGGCGCCGGTCATCAGGGTCACGGCGAAGAAGATAGGGGAGATCAAACCGCTCCTTGACTCTTGGGTTCTTTTAATGATGTTATTAGTTGAGTCGAGAATGGGCTTGAACAAACCTGCCATGCTAGACGAGGTGATGACGTCGCACCGATCAATGAGTTCCTCCACCACGTCATCTTTCATATCGGGGCAAGAATAACAGGGTCATTTCCGGCATGTTCCCTCCATGGAGAAGACGATCAAACAATGGCATAAGAAAGGGTGAAGGGCTTAAGGAAAATGGAGGAGGGAGAGGAAGAGCGTGCGACAGCAGTTCCAAATCGAGAGGGAAAGGCGAAGAGTCGGTGGACGGTTGCGAGTTTGCCACGGTTCACGAAGAGGCGCCCCGGCCTACACGTCCGTTTAGAAATACTCCTACTACTCGCCGTCGTCTCACTGATATGTTGGAACGGGACCACATGTCAATGAAACATGGTGTGTAATTTCTCGTGCAAAATGCGATCTGGCCGCGTTGGCCCGAGGTGCCGCATTAGTTATCGACCTTTATTTTTTTAATGGCGTGCCGATCAGTTTTGAAGCACGACTAACTGGTACTGTACGTGGAGAGGATGATAGCAGGGACCCGCCAAGGTCATGGCAGTACGCAAGCAAGTGCCTCCTTATTTCAAGCCAATAAAAAAATGGCTCCTCCTAGTGGATTTCTGACATCTGGGTCCCATGCCATTGTCAACGTAGTCAATAAACGAGAGAATTGCACAACGAGCGGCTGACACCAGGGACCCAGCAGCTCGCCCAGTTATTTTTGTTTTGTGTTAATTTGATAAATGCCACTCCAAATCTGGTGTATCCGAGAAATGCCACTGCAATTTCCAAACTTTGAAAAATGCCATTTCATGCCATTTCTAATGGCATTTTTTGAAGTCAGGAGTGGCGTTTTTCAAAGTTTGCAAACTGCAGTTGCGTTTTTCAAAGTTTGCAAAAATTGCAGTGGCATTTTTCAAAGTTTGGAAATTGCAGTGGCATTTTTATGAATCGCCATAATTGGAGTGGAATTTATCTAATTTGTTTTTGAGACGGAAGCAGGGTGTGAACTGGGCTGTGCGGGACACTCTGGCCTGTCTAGACAACCTTTTCTTTTATGCTTACCACAGACCAGCCCAGTAGTTTTTTTTTCTTTCTGAAAATGGCTAGCCTAGTTCTTTTGTGATTTGTCAAGTAAGTCGCTTTATCAGGCCTATTGGGCTGCAAATCTTTCAAGACGAGGAGAGCTTCATTGGGCTGGCCGAGAAAATGGCCTATTAGTAATGAGAAATGGGCTGTACATTTTTAAAACACATCAAACCGGCAATTATTTTCAAATATCTTTTTTTCATTTCGAGATTTTAAATTGCATTGATTTCTATGCGTGGACAATTTATTGGATTTTATATTGATATGCATTTTTTTTTAAAATCAGTCTAAATGTGACTCGAAATTTCGGGATTAAAAACAGTTCAGACCGCACCAAATAGGCAAAATTTTGTATAATTTTTTAACCATGGCCACAATATGGGCTGTAATGCTAACATAAAGAAATATGGGCTCCAAAAAAACCCGTAAGAATTAGCAAATGGGCTGTAAATTATTTAAAATAATGGCAGATGGGCTGTATGCTGTTTTCTACAGATTTGAGGTTTTCCACAGATGGCCTGTATACAGTTGGATGTCCATCCAACGGCTGTCGTGCTTCTTCAATCTCTGCTCTTCCTGCTCCAGCCGCTCAAACAAGCGCCGGCGGGACTTCCTGCTCCCTCCTCCCTGCGGCCATCTGTGCTGCCGCGCAGGCCTCACCGCCCCACTGTACTCCCATCGCTGGCCTAGCCATCCCTCTACTCAGCCACACCTGCTGTTATTCTTTGGCGACGACAGATGAACCAGTAAACCCTCGTACAGTCTTACTCCCCTCCGCATGGGAAACAAAAACAACGGCCGAGTCTTCCCTGCCTCCGTGTCGTTCCCTTCCTAGGCCTCGTCGTTGTCCACCGCCCCGGTGCTCTCGGCGTGGCGTGGTCAGCGTGGTCAACGACCGACATGCATCTGAAGTGGACTGTACGTGGAGAGGCTGACAGCTGGGTCCTAGGCCGCACGCAAGGAAATGCCTCCTTATTACGCACAAAATAATGATTTCCTCCACCTGACATCTAGGACCCACCGAAACAGCCTCTGTATTTCGCGAACAAAACATTACCGCCGCTGACAGCTCGGACCCACCAGCTATATCTTAGCATGCAAGAAAGTGCCTCCTTATTACGCACAAAAAATGAATACTCCCCCTGCTAGCTGGGACCCAGCATAGTGGGCCTACTAAGTTGACGGGGACGAAGGGCTTTGTCAACTTAGTCAATATGCACGATTCTAGCTCGACTGACCGTACAATGTCCATCCAATGGCCGTAGTCCTTCTTCAACCTCTGGTCTTCTTGCTCTAGCCGCCCAAAGCAACGCCGGTTGTGCCGCCTGCTCCTGCCTCCCGTGGCTGGCTGTGCTGCCGCGGAGGCCTCACCGCCCCCATACTACTCCCACCGCTGGCCAGGACATCCCTCCACTCCACTCACCCACACCCCCCGTTATTCTGCGGCGACGGCAGTGCAGCCGAACCAGTGAACCCTCGTACTCATCTCCGTGTGGGCATCCACTATCGCGTCTTCCCCGGCTCTGCATCGTCCCCTTCCTAGGCCTCGCCGTCGTCCACCGCCATGGTGCTGTCGGCGCGGCGTGGTCAATGTGGTCAACGACCGAATTCCATCGAAAGAATATTGTATGTGGAGAGGCTGACAGCTGGGTCCACGGCAGCCGCAAGGAAGTGCCTCCTTATTACGCGGAAAATAATTATTCCTCCACCTGACAGCAGGGACTCACCGGATGCCCACAAGTATATCACGAAAAAAATGTTTTCCCCTGACTGTTGGGACCCACCCAACGGGCCAGCGTATTTCGCAAAAAAAACGTTCCCACTGCTGTCAGCTCGGACCCACCGGAAGTGCCTCCTTATTACGCACAAAAAATGAATACCCCCCTGCTAGCTGGGACCCACCTTGGTGGGAGGCTGACTTGTGGGCCTACTAAGTTGATGGGGATGGAGGGCTTTGTCAACTTAGTCAATATGCATGATTCTAGCTCCAGTGACCATACGATGTCCATCCAACGGCCGTAGTGCTTCTTCAACCTCTGGTCTTCTTGCTCCAGCCGCCCAAACCAGCGCTGGTTGTGCCTCGTGCTCCTGCCTCCCATGGCCGGCTGCGATGCGGTGGAGGCCTCATCGCCCCCTACTACTCCCACCGCTGGCCAGGCCATCCCTCTACTCACCCACACCCCTGTTATTCTGCGGCGAAGGCAGGCTCACACCGCAGCGAACCAGTGAACCCTCGTACTCCTCTACGCGTGGGCATCCACTGCCGTGTCTTCCCCGGCTCCGCGTCGTCCCCTTCCTAGGCCTCACCGTCGTCCACCGCCCTGGTGCTCTCAGCGCGGCGTGGTCAACGTGGTCAAGGAACGGCTTCCATCGAACATGGACTGCACGTGGAGAGGCTGACGGCTGGGTCCACGGCCGCAGTAAGGAAGTGCCTCCTTATTACGTGCAAAATAATTATACCTCCACCTGACAGCGGGGACCCACCGGACGGGCCACCATATTTCGCGAAAAAAAACGTTCGCCCCTGACTGCTGGGACCCACCAGCTACATCTTTGCATGCAAGGAAGTGCCTGACAGTCGGGACCCACCTGGTCGAAGCGTACATAGCATTGTCATTCCGGTCGCGAACGTGTACGTACATATATACTGGTGGATGTAGAGGCGTGCACGTGTCGTAGCAGAGGCGCACACGTAGCATGTACACGTACGTACAGTAGCCAGGGTGCAAGAAAGAAAATACGGCCACGTATGTGTACATACGGGCAGGGTCTCGAACGCCTACTCGCGCATACTTACGGCTAGGGCTCGTGTACATGGCTGGGCCAGAACGGAGAAACAGCGTCATCGTCGTGTTCATGGGGAGGCAACGGAATGCGTCGTGTTCATCGGGAGGCAACAGAATGCGTCGTGTTCATCGGGAGGGCTTGGACGGAACATGCGATGGAAACGAGGCCTGGCGTACCACAGAACAGAGGAAACAGCCTTGTGTTCGACCGGCCACATTCGAAATGGGATCCTGTTGATCGGGAGGGGTCTGGCATACCGCAAAATGGAGGAAACAGACCTCCTACGGTCAAAACGGGGGTCCTGTTCATCGGGAGGGGTGTGGCGTACCACAAAACAGAGGAAACGGACTTGTGTTGGAGCGCTGCGGTCGAAACAGGGGTCCTGTTCATTGGGAGGGGTGTGGCGTACCGCAAAACGGGACTCCACGAGATACTGTTCATGTCCACCGTCGACCCCCTCCAGCCTCCACGAGCTACTGTTCATCCACCGTCGACCTCCTCCAGCCTCCACCTGCGACTGTTCATCCACGGGCTCCTGTTCATCCAGCCTCCACCGCGCGCTACTCCACCGGCTACTGTTCAACCAGCCCTCTCCACGAGCTCCTGTTCAACCACCCCTCCACCGTCTACTGTTCATCCTGCCCTCCGCGGGGTGGTCCTGTTCATCCAGCCCTCCACGGGGTCCTGTTCATCCAGCCCCAACCGGCTCGATCGATCGGGGTCCTGTTCATCCAGAGGCAACACCACGGGGTCCTGTTCATCCACCCCCATCGGGAACTGTTCATCCAACCCCCCCCCCCCCCCCCCCCCCGCAACGCTCACTGTTCATTCAGAGGCAGCATCGATCGACTTCAGTTAGCAGCAGTAGAGAAGGAAACGCTCGATCGGTTCAGTTAACAGCCATCGATCGATCGCTCGGGTTCAGTAACACGTAGCGTGCAGTGCAATCGCTCGGGTTCAGTTAGAGCCCAACGCCTCGCTCGGGTTCAGTTAGAGCCAATGCCTCGCACACACGCGCATATGTGTACGAGAGAAGCGCACATCGCTCGGCCCCCGACCTCCCACCGTAATCGGGAACTCCCCGAAATTTTCCTCCCCCTCGCTTCTACCATGGTTTTTTCCGTCATGGACGGCCCAAAGAATGTCATGCAGCCGCGTCTCCGGCCCGCCCAGGACGAAAAGCCCATTTTCTGTCATGATTTTTTGTCATAGAAGTAGGAGCCCACCACATCTATGATGATACCGGGTTTTGTCACAATTATCGTCATAGAAGTGTCATATGCATGACAGAAATTTTTTTCGTTCGGCCCAAAATGTCACGGATGTGTCTTTTTTTGGTAGTGCAAGCCAGGTGGAGTTGTCAGCTGTTCGTGTCCTCGTGGCATTAGTAAAGGCTGAAAGAAAGCATGCAGCAGCCCTTGAGAATGTAGCTGAGTTCCTGAAGAAGTGAAAAGAGCAATCAGATGCTCTCTTCACCCAAGCCAAAGAAGAGATGGAAGAAGCCAGAAATAAGCTAGCAGAGGCAGAGCAGGCTAGGCGTCTCCTGCTATCTAAAACTGTTGTCAATACAAAATTTCCTTCATAATAGCTAGGTTCAAATGTTTATCCAGTCAGCATGCCTGTTGTGATGTCCGTGCATCTACTGATGTGGCACAAAATGTTTTTTTCGGGTCATGTAATAACAGCAATTACTTTCCAAACAATAACAGACGAAGCATTGGACATGGTATAGTTCACGCGCAAGCCCGACATTCCAAGTTCAACTTCCACATCAAACTCATGTTCACAGGTATGTGCACATTCATACATAATGTCCACAACCATGATTCACTTCAAAACCAAAAAAATGTGAGGAGAGTTATAAATAAAGAAAATCCTCTACTAGTTCCTGCTACCAGTGCGAGCACAACAAGTCAAGACCATGCGTAAATTAATTATATTTCAGTCATTTTTTGTGTTCTAAAATGCCTTTCGGCTCGCGGAAGGACGTGTTGCCGGCACACGCGCGGATTCAATGAAGGCAGGCGGGGCAGTCTTAAGTTGGTTGCACGCGGCGAGGAGGCGTGCTCAGCCGGGCCTGCAGCAAGTGCGGCCCTCTTGGCCGGCGCGCCGGTTCAATGCCTACGCTATGAGAGGTCGTCCATGTCAGAGCAATCACTCCCTCCAGTCCTTTTTTGTTTGGGTATAACAAAATCTCGTTTTCCATTCACATTTTACAAGTAAAATTCATGGACAAACTTTGACCCAAAGTACGATGGGGACTAGTAAACCAGAATGGAGATAGTAGTTTTTTTAATCAAAGAAGGGTTTCCCCTTCCGATTTTCATTACTGAAAACCAGCATCTAAATCTAAACCATAGTATTTGCCCTAGAACTACCAGGTTCAACATCTCGCAACATAGACCCATACAACCTCCATCGCAAAAAAAACCGTACAACCATACGCCAAGGAGGTACGTAGTACTATGAATTCCATTTTCGCTCCATACCAATCGTTCTAAAAACTACTTACTACTTATAACGCGCCATTGAAAATCGGAACTCTTAACCCCGCTAAAAAACGATATTTTAAATGTGGCTACTCGATCTGTGGCAACTGGCGAGCCACCGCGCTCCAACTCGTTCACCTGTGGTCCCGACCATCAACTCCTACGGATCAAATTATCACGCGAGTTGACTATTCCTACAAAGGTGCACCTAGGGTTTTAGGGTTTATTTGTTAACGTCGCCTTTACATAACACTCATGTGTGCGAGACAGCGAGAGGTCGACTGCGTGCGTGCGCCTCTTCTCTTCGTATATGTACTCCACCGTTTGTCTGGTGTCCAAAAAATTATAATAACTACTAGCAATGTGCCAATGCGTTGCCACACGATCAAAGTAGATTAATACATATTCACCGATTTGATAGAAAAAAGTCTAGTTTTGAAATACGTATATCACTAAAAATATGTTATGTTTCACTCAAAATATATTCCTTTGGCGGTTTTGATGAGATAAGGGAGGAATGCTATTGGTTTCAAGATTCGAGGAGTGGTATATGTCTAATTTCTACTCTTACTAGCAAGATGCCCGTGCGTTGCACGGAACATCAAGATCTTGTGGGAGAAAAGGATGAACGAGGGAAGGCCTTATCTGCAAATGTGGTGAATAGTGCGGGTAAATTGCCATATTTTCCTTCCTATCCGTCAGATATAAATCGGACGACCTACATTGCAGGATGGCAGGCCCACCATCATCGCCAACTCTATTTTTTATCCCTACTCTTATAAAAAGCATTGTCGGTCATGATCGTGTGCCTGCCATCCTGCAATATAGGCCGTCCAATCTATATCTGATGGATAGGAAGAAAACTATGGCAATTTTGCAAAAAGATACCCACACCCCTCTCCACATTTGCAAATAAGGCCTTCCCTCTTTCATCCTTTTCCCCCACAAGATAAACTACTCGTACAAATGCATCTTGATGTTCCGTGCAATGCATGGGCATCTTGCTAGTTGTTGCAAAAAGCACATGTGTGTGTGAGAGAGAGGGAGAGTGGAGGAGGATGGAGTGCATGTGTGACAAAGACACAAGGAGTGTGTGTGCGATAGGTATCAGCTTAAAATGAGGCGATAGTGTGTGTGTGCACGATCGAGAGGGCGTGTCTCAAGAAGGGAAGAAAAATCTACATAGATACAAGGAGCGGGAGAGAGACATGTATGCGATGGTGGAAGCACGAGTGTGCGGGTGTATAAACCTATCTAGAGGCTAGCTAGTCGATAAATGTTTGTGAGAGAAATATGAGTCGGGGTGCGAAAGCGAGAGTTTTGTGTGTGAGAGAGAGAAACGGTAGTCGGGAAGGGGAGTGGAAGCAGGAGTTGTGTGTGTGTGTCTGTGTGAGAGAGAGAGGAGACGGTAGTCGGGGTTGTCTAATCGGTAAACAAATGAATAATGTCAGTCTGGGATGGAGACAAAAAGGAGACCACAACAAATGTTGTGTCTACAGGAGAGAGAGAGAGAGAGAGAGAGAGAGTAATTTTAGTGGTATGAGTCATATGTAGAGACATATAGGGTGTGTGAGAGAATCTCATAGAGAGAAAGACAAAGTGAAAGACGAGTGGAGACTGTGTGTGTGGCGGTGAAAAAGAAAGCTTAGGTACCGAGTGATACCAGAGAATAGTAGAGACGTGAGAGATAATGAAAACCATGTAATCTATAATGATAGGGAGAGTGTGACACTTCTCAAGGGAGACGTCGAGAGACCATGTTTGCGAGGATAGGAGAAACATGAAGTGAGCGTGCGGGTGAGCTGGAGAAAAGAGAGTGATAGCTACCTGAAGGAGCATGCATGCGAGAGAGATGGGCGTGAAAGGAGTGAACAAAAAAAGGGATTCAAATATTTGAATTCGAGATGATGATACATGTAATCCATACTCGAACCAAAATTGATCTATCAAACATGCATACTCATATGAATTCATGCACATCTATGTTATTTAATATGTAGATATTACTGATCCATACATTTTAGTAGAACATAATTTGGTTAAAAAAATTCGAATTCAACCTTAAGATTTCGAGATCGTTGTATTTGTAAATCATATTATACATATAAAGGAGCAGAATTCTTTGTTGTGCTTTTGAAAGTATATATAAAAAATGATGTATATAGAATGTAATTCCAATTGAAAATGGATCCCGCCTAAAAAAAATAGAATACAAACGGGATTCGAATTGAGTTGGCACGGTAAATGTGCACTCTGCAAAATTTGAACGAAGCGGGGAAAGTCGCAGTAACCACCCGAAACCAAAATCTGCGAGATGGAAATCACTATTGCCTATCCCTGCCACGCAAAGCCTATCTGCTGGATTTCTATAGGTTTTGATAGGGGTAGGTTTGTAATTTCACCCAAACATGACGTAACGGCCTCTCACCCGGATTCATACACGGTGGGCGCCAAAACACAGTGTGTCCTCGACTGAAATCGACTCCCTCCCCGATTCATATTCATACACGATGGGCGCCAAAAACAAACTCTCGTCGGCAAATATTCAGTGTATGCGAGATTACCGTCCTATCCCCAACCGACTAATGTTGCTGTGATGTAGTAGAAATTTGAAACAGGGGCTAAGTTTGTAAATTTCCTCGCATTTGAGACAAGCGCGCCCTGAATACATGGTTCCCCCCTTCCTCTCTACCTCCCCTTATCCCCATTCGTACTCCGTGGGCGCCAAAACACCCTCTCCACCCCACCCTCCTCCGTCCGCCGCCGTCCGCCATCCCATCCACCGCAGTCCTCCTCCATCATGCCGGAGCTGATACCCCGACGCTGCCATCCATTACAAGAGATCGACCTGTCTCATCCACGGCTTCGGACCGGGATCCTTACATCCCGTCCTCTCGCTTCATCCCCGCCGTCGTCCACCTTGCCGGTGCCGCTCCTATGACCATCTCGTCCACCGCGCCCATCCGCCACCGTCTACCCTCCTAGATATGCTTCCATGCCGCCGAAATCCATCGCTACCGCAACACCATCAAATTCTCAGCAGATGCGTACACGGCGCCGCACCAGAGGCGGTACTCTTTCGTATCTGCTCAACTTATTTATCCCAGCAAGAAAATAGATCGCCACTTCTTTACTGTGATTTCTTGTCTTGGTTGCGAAGTTGCCTTTGTCCGGTTTGCACCTTCAGATCCGCCATGGCACGCTCAACACTATACTCCCAATGCTTATGGTTTTCCCTTTTTATATTCCACACTAGTTAAATCACAATAGACTAAATTTCAAAATTGGGTCAGTCGATTTTTCAGAGCTCGCCGGAGTTCGCCGGTGCGATCGAAGGGGCTCGGGTGGTTGTGGGGCCTCGTCGAACAAAGAAAACTCAACGCGGGTGGGGGTTGGGGCGGGGTGGGGTTGGGGTGGCGGAGGAACACAGGCGGTGGGGGCGGTGGTCCGGTCGGAGGCCCGTGCGGTGTTCTGTATGGGAAGAATCAGAAACGAGGAAGAAGAAGGGTTAGGAGACGTAGGATCTTCATCCAACCGCCTGAAATGGTCGAGAGACAGCTGGGAGTTGCATTCTTAATGCGCTCTGGTTCATCATGTGTGGGCACTGCGCAACCAACATTTTATTATCCAAAATCTGCTTGCTCTTCTTTACCATGTTCCTCTTCTGTTCTTCTTTAATATGTATTCTCTCCGTTCCTAAATACAAGTCTTTGTATAGATTCCACCATGGACTACATATGGAGAAAAATGAGTGAATATACACTCTAAAGTGTATCTAGATACATCTATATGTGATCCATAGTGGAAATCTCTACCAAGACTTACATTTTGGAATGGAGGGAGTATGATAGTAGTATAGTATGTTCCTTGTACTGAAGATGAGCAGGGACATTTCCAATGTAGAGGTCTATACGGTCGGTTGTGATGGACACTTTGAGCCTCTTTGATTCGTAGGATCTTGTAAACATAGGAATAAGAGTTGTAGTGGCCTGCCCACTTGAATCCTATAAGAATAGCAAGGAAATGCGGGGAGTTGTGTCGCCTTTGAGAGTTACACTGGTATTAACAGTACCGCACCTTCACTTGAAGAGAGCTGGTATCCGAAGCCTTTCTAGCTGTATCGGCAATATTAGCACATATATTCCAGCAAGTTCCACTATGCTGATTTTACTCTGATGCTTAAGGTTTTCCCGTTATGTAGCTGCTTCATGTCGCACTAGCAGCAGTCCACTCTTGAAGCTAAACACTGGAATGACTTACAAAATTGGCACCAAGGCATTGAGTACCATTCTGGATGCAACGAAACTCATACGCTCCCCACCTGTTGATTCTTGTTCAGAATATGATCCTAATGACTATTCTAACCTCAAGGAGTCAAAGGCAGATGGCCTATCCTGTTCACCCATCAAGGTGCCTGTTCTAATTTGGCAATGTTTTATTGATTGCGGTATCTTGCATATGTTGTCTTGCATTTCTTCTACTTTGTTGCACCGCCATCTGCTTAGTTTACTCATCATATATGTCGAGATGCCATGCCCATCCATTATCAATACATATTCCATCTGTCATCATACCATGTTTTCCCACTCAAATGTTGTTCTTGTGCATCAGACATCAAAAAGGAAGAGTGTGATTGCCGAACCTGAAGGAGCACCAGCAAAGTCCTTGAAAAACGTGGTGGTGCCGGAGAAATCAGACAGCACCCCACTTATATTGGTTGTACAACCAGTGACACAAAACGTAAGACCGACTCCAGCAGACTGTACCCATACTTCACTGGCCACACCACTAGCCCCACCACACAGGATTTGCACTCCAGCAAAAGGTATACCGATTTCATTTGCCATAGCACCAGCTGTACCACAGAAAAATCCCACTCTAGCAAAAAGTACAGCAAGTCCACCGGCCGAAGACCTATCCCAACTGCAGAGACGGCCAATTCCTGCAGATTGGAACCCCATTCCATTTATTCCCAGTTTAAAAGACAATGATTTCAATGTTGTTCGGGACTACGTGCATATATTCCCATCATGGGAAGATTATTGTGAAGACAAACACCATTTTCACATCTTCCTGTCCAACTTACGTGTAAGTGCTATTATTCATGGTTATTATTTTCCTGTTTTCTGCTGATTGAACACATCAATGATTTACATTACATTGTTGTAACTAGGCGATGGTCAATCTAGATAGTCATGAAGAGCAAAGCTTGCTTGTGCTTTTCAAGGAAGCATTGCAGCAGTATCGGTGTTACCTGAGGAAATCACACTTTGATGGCAAGTCTATAAACGAATTTCCGGTGAAGTCTCCTATGCTAAATTTAGAAGACATTGAATGGAAAAACCTTGTTATGCACTGGTCTCGTTCCTAGGATGAGGTACTGCCTATGAAATCACATGACAATTTGAACTTCTACTTTTCCGCATGTGCCTTACGGATCTTTTTTGCAGGAAATCTGCTCGAAGAAGAATTCCGGTTTGACAAGAACGGAAGGATATCGCAAATATGCTGCCCTCTGCTTTGCTCTTGTTAGTACCTGTTGTCCTGTATCACTGTACTTGCATACATACCTGGTTCATTATGTGACTGCATTATGCATGATAGCTTGCTTATCAATTGTTTGCTCCAAATTATCTGATCTGTATGAATGGTTACATTAGTGTAGAATATATCCAATGCCAATGTTTTTTTAGCTCTGCATTGTTCTTGTAAGTACATGCTATCCTTTATCAGTGTACTTATAATGACAGGTAGTTGTTCATGTACCATCACTCTGTAGCTTATTTTCCTTTACCCTCCATTTTCTACACATCAGATCTATATTTACTCTTACCATAAGGTTGGTACTGAAGAAGTTTAGCTGTGCATTGCTCTTGGCTATACCTTTTTCCTGTATCGCTACACTTACATTTATAGCTACTTGGTTATGTAGCATCACTCTTCATCTTATCTTAAATATTCTCCATTTTTCCGTATATTATCACATCTATATTTACTCTTAACAAAATGTAGAATAAAGGCAATGCTTTTGAAGAAGATTCTGTGGTAAACTTCTTGAATTGCCCCCCCCCCAATCAGCATGGACAAGGCCTTTATAGAGCCTGTCTTCACCAATAATGTAAGTTTGTCCATCTCAAGCCTTCAAACTTTGCTGTATATATTTGGTTAGGCATGACTACAACAGCTGTTTATTTTTGGTGTTTGCATCAAATTGCTTGTTCAAAGTTTATTATGTAGTTCATAAACAAAAGTTTGTCCTTTCTCAATTTAAGTTTTCAGTTGTACAACCAAGTTCCTTCTTCATACCATGTAAATTAAACTATACAGAGCAAGTGATCTTCTTTTGCACTGCATGTATGCTTCTATTCTTCATTTGTAATCCAGTGGTGTGGTGAACCTACCCACTACAGCACAATGTCATATTCTGCAATGTCTTAACTATGAACAATGTCATATCATTCTACTATTATTTAAACCGTCTCTTTATTTGCCAATCTGAAATGGTATAAATTAATAGCACACTAACCATTGATACTTATGAGTTCTTGATCTGTAATCCAGTGGTGTCGTGAAGCTGCCAACTCCTTCACAATGTCATTTCCTGCCATGTCTTGACCTGAACAATACCATATTGTGTTAATGCAATTTTAGATGGTGTCACTTTGTTCGTTAGTAAGAAATGTGATGAATTGTCAGCACTGATACTTTTATGTGCAAAACCTGTCATCTGTCTGCTTGTTTATCTTTCAAAGTGAGGAAGATATAAGTGTTGAACAAGCGCAGTCTCATCATCTTGCTCAGCTACTTGCGCTGCAGCTCCCCAGCAGGGCTAACCTTTCTTGAACTCTATTGAAGTGATGTCGGTTTTGTATATTATTTTGTGGGCATGTTTATTTGCACTAGTGGCGATCTTTGATGCCCAATGTATGTAATCTGCTGTCTTCTTGTGCTTTATTATCATAGTGGCGAACTTTGATGCCCAGTGGATGTAATATGTCATAATTTCTTTATTGTATAGTCTAGGTTTTTTCTTATTCATGATGCTGCAGTTATTTTACTGTATGTATATCCTGTCTTCGCAGTAAACCGCCAAATCGTAAAATTACGGTACATAGATCGGGTCGTCATGCAATCACGATGTAGGTTGGGCCTGAAACGTGCCGAACAGCTCATGGGCCCGCAGCAGCCCGAAATGAACCCCGGCCATGATTGTGCGAATCAAATCACGGGCTTTTAACAGGCCAAAATTGTCTCGGTCCTTATTTGGCCCAATCAGATATCGGCTGCGAGCAGGCCGGATGCAAACTGGGCCGTAGTTACGCCCAACTATATGATGGGCTTTTAACAGGCCGAAATTAATATAGGGCCAAAATGTTAAATGGGCCCTTAACAAGCCAAAACTAATATCAGGCCGAATTACTAAATGGGCCTTTAGCAAGTGGGCCCAAAAGCATAGTGTCCAGTTGACGGGCCGAATCTGATATGGGCCATAATTGAGCCCAGAGCCTCTTAAAGAGCCGGACCTGATCTGGGCCGTAATTTGGCCCAGAACGTGGTAGGCTTTTAACGGGCCGGATCTCATATGGGCCACTATTAGGCCCGGAGCATGGCAGGCCATTAATGGACCGGATCAAATATGGGCCGACATTTGGCCCAAAACATGGCAGCCAGTTAATGGGCCGGCCTACTAGGGTGCTCAAAATCTTGTGGGCCTACAGCTGGGCTAGCCCATTAATGTCGGCGAAATATCGTGGGCCTTTAGCTGGGCCGGCCCATTATGATCTGCAAGAATCTTGTGGGCCTTTACCTAGGTCGGCCCATTATGGCACACAAAAATCTTGTGGGCCTTTACCTAGGTTGGCCCATTATGGCCCGCAAAATCTTGTGGGCCATTAGCTGGGCCAGCCCATTATGGTCCGCCAAATCTCGTGGGCCTTTAGCTAGGCCGGCCCATTATGGTTCGCAAAATCTTGTGGGCCTTCAGTTGGGCCGACCCATTTAGACTTGATGGGCCGGTCCACGTGTCAACATATCATAGGCGCGTCTCGCCCATTGGATGAGTGACACCTGTGCCAACGCGGACCTGACATGTGTCTCCTCCAGCCAATGATGATTTTACACATGGAAAATCCCCATTGGTCAGGGCTGTTAACGGGTTATCAGATCCAAAACCCGACCCGATAGCTTAACGGTGTTCCGTTACGGTGGATGCCACGTGTCGGTCACCCTTGACGAAAGCACTTCTGTGACACGCGATTTATCGTCATGGAAGTGGACACTTTTGTGATGATAATTTTGGTAATGTCATGGAACACTTCTACGACAGCACAGGTATGACTATCTTGATTCTGTCATAAAATCGTCATGGACGTACATGCATGACAGAAAACGCGACCTACTGTGACAAACATGTATCATCACGGAAGTGTGTTTTTTTGTAGTGTCAAGACCTTCACGAGGGGTAAAGCCTCGCGAGGCGGACGACACAAGACCTCCTCAGGAGCGGCCTCACCAGGCTGGCTCGCGAGGGGCAGAGAGTTCAAGGCCAGGCATAGTGACGTGAGCCATGACGACCAAGGCCAGGTGGGCGCCAGCGCGCAGTGTCCTTATTTCCTCTTCGGTGCTAAGGAAGTAGGCGCAGACGTGGAGTACCGAGGCATCAAGCAAAGGTTTCCATATCAGTGCAACAAGACCAAGACCAGAAGGATGGCAAGACGGAGGTCACCGTGGAGCCCAAGACGGCGTCACCACCGGAGCCTTTTGCAGGCGAAGACCACTTTTGTTAGGATAATTTGTACTAGCTATCCCCTTTCAAATTGGCCGTTGTTGGCTCCCTTCCCTCTCAATATTTGGGGAGAGGACCAGGGCCTCTATCAATAGGACTAGCCACCACCATAGCTAGGGGGGTGAGATGAGGAGAGACCAGAACAACCACACACATCCACCAAGCACAAGAACACCTCTCCTCAAGAGGCTGTTCTTCCCCCTGTACTGTTCATCCTCAGCCCAAGAGGCAATCCACCACCACCACACTGGAGTAGGGTATTACACCACAACAGTGGCCCGAACCAGTATAAATCTTGTGTCCCTTGTGTTGCGAGTTGGTCGAGTTATTTCGCAAGATCTTAGCTGAGTTAGGACGTGGATCGGTAGGGGGAGATCTTCGCGCGCACCCCAGTGTTCGAACCTTAAGGGTTTTTGTCGAAACCCGTGATCCGACATTTGGCGCGCTAGACAGGGGTGCGCCAAAGCTTCCCTTCCGTCACTCCACGTCACATCGCTTCATCGTCTCCATGGCGGACGCACGCCGCGCCCGCGCCGAGCGCCGGGCTACCCTCGCCACCCGCGTTGCTCAGGCGGCCCCTGTCGGCGGGCCACCCCGTCGCTCTCCCTCGCGTGCCACCAACGCCGCCACCGGCCCGGCGGGGCACGAGCAGCAAGCATCCTCGCTGCACCCCTCGGTGCGACAGGACGGCCGCACCGCCACTCCATCACTGACTCCCACTGGTTCGTCGTCTCACGCTCGTCACGTTCCCACGGACGCACGGGCTGTGCTCCTCATGGCGCACGAGCTCCTGCGCTACCGCCCAGTCGACGACCTCTACGAAGACTGGCTTGACCGCATCGCCGAGCTTGTCCGCGCCACGGGGGGCTCCCCTGCGTTGTCCGACTCTCTGCCTCGGCCACCGCCAGCCACGGGCGATGTAGCTCATGAAGCACCTCCACCACCTCGGCACCAAGACGGTGCCATAGCGCCAAGGCGTGCGGCTCCACGGCACGGCCCACCGCATCTGGCGCCCGCGCGTGAAGAAAGAAGTTGTCAAGAAGTCCCTCGACTGCAAGAGAACGCTCCGCCACTCCTCGCACCGCCGCGCCAGGATCGTTTGCTGTGGCAAGGCCCCACGCCGCTTGCCGTAGCGGTGCGCGGGCACCAAGACCAAGTTCCACCTCCAAGGCGGGCCCCGGTGACCACGGCCGGCTGTCGTGCCTTCACCCCCGAGCTGCGTAGCATTGCCTGACTGGGCAAGTTCAAGCCAGATCTGCCTCCTCACTACGACGGCACCCCTGAACCCGCGGAGTTCCTGCAGCTCTATGAGCTGAGCATCGAGGCGGCCAACGGCGACGAGAAATTCATGGCGAACTGGTTTCCCATGGCCCTCAAGGGTGGCGCCCGCTCCTGGCTCCTAAACCTGCCTCCAGGCTCGATTTCCTCCTGGGACGAGATGCGCAACCACTTCATCGCCAACTTCCAGGGCACTCGCGACTGCCCCCCGGTCGCGGGTGACCTGCACCGCATCAAGCAACAACCAGGAGAGACCCTGCAGAAGTACATCCAGCACTTCAATAGCGCGTGAATCAAGATTCCCAAGGTGACCGACGAGGTCATCATCTCAGCGTTCTCCGACGGCATCCGCGACGTCAAGATGAAGGAGGAGCTCGCCATCCATGAGGAGTTGTGCACGAACTTGGAGTTGTTTAACATCATGACCAAGTGTGCAAGAGCTGAGGAGGGGCGCCTCTCCCTCCTCGAACTCCCTGCTGCGGACCTAGAGGAGAAGAAGACCAAGGCCAAGGACGTGAAACGTAAAGGAGTGGCTGTGCTCGCGGCGGAGCTAGACACCAAGCACGGCCGAGATCTTCCCGAGTCGTCCAAGGGCACCCGCATGTTCTGCGCCTTCCATAAGCTGCATACCCACAACACCAGCGACTGTCAAGAGCTCAGAGCCATTCGAGAAGGACACTTCGGTCGACGCCCCGAGCGCAGTGACCGGGGCTACGACCGAGGAGGAGGACGTGGTGGCGGATGCTGGGACGACCATTGCCCGCGCCAGGAGTGACACGACCGGCCTCGTGAGGACCGCTGGCAGGATCAGCCTCGCGAGGGCGCCTGGAGGGACCAGCCTCGTGAGGATCGTCCTCAAGGCAACGCTGGCCTTCCTCCACTACCGCCACCACCTAGAAGGAATGACGACCACCACCAAGACGAGGGGGCTGGGGGCTTCCAGGAGCCGCGCACTATGGCCTGCATCTTGGGCGGAGCTCAAGCCCCAGCCTCACATCGTATCTTCAAACAGTTTGCTCGCGAAGTGAATGTAGTCCTCCCCAAGCTCGAGGCCACACACCCGCTCAGATGGTCCAAGTGCCCCATCACGTTCAGTTCGGCAGATCAGCTCAAGTGCGCAGCTACTGCAGGCGTCCTCCCAATGCTTTGTTCACCAGTCATCAGCAACGTGCAAGTTACCAACACCCTCATCGACGGCGGCGCAGGGCTCAATGTCCTATCCGTCGACACGTTCGACAACCTCCAAGTGCCATATGACCAGCTTCAGCCTACCAAGCCTTTCTCAGGAGTGACCAATGGCTCTACTACCCCAATCGGGCAGGTCCGCCTCCCCGTTACCTTTGGAGAACGCAACAACTACTGCACCGAACTCATCGACTTTGATGTCGCCTACATCCGCCTGCAATACAACGCCATCCTCGGGTATCCAGCCCTGGCCAAGTTCATGGCGGTGACCACCACAGCTACAATGTCCTCAAGATGCCGGGAAGCGGCGGAATCATCATAGTCCCGTGTGAGGACAGAGACGTGGTGTGTTCCCTCGAGCGTGCCTTCCAAGCTGCAGCAATTGACGACCCCGACAGCCAGGGCGAGCGCCCTCCTGAGGCCACCCCCAAGAAGAAGCTGTTGCACCATGCAAGGCCTCAGGCAAGCGGCGCCTCGTCGGGGTCGGCGCCAGCGCCTGGGGTGCCTCCCTCCATCGCATAGGAAAGAGCGCCCAGCACCCCTCTTGGGAAGGGCTCGGGGGCTCTCTTCTGGAGGGCCACAGACTTTGCCAACATCACGAAGGAGGCACTTGGGCACCACTTGGAGGCGTGCTTCGTGACACATTTCCCTCAGGAGAACACAGGGCAAGGAGTGCCCACCATCCAGGAGTTCATCACCAAGACCACTCAGGAACTGCAAGACGCAAGGGCCATGTGCGACGGCCGCCGCTCACCAGGCGCAGCTCCCCATCCAGGCAAGGATGTCGGGCTGCGCGTCTGCATCGACGTCCCAAGGCTCAACCAGGCCGCCACTCAGGATCTTTTTTGGCCTTCGCACGTGGGACGCTGCAAGGGCCCACCTCACAGCTACGTTCGCATGCCAGGCACCACGCTGCTCTGACGGAGATGAAGATGGTCCTCAAGGAACCCCCTAGACCCCCACAGCCTCCTGAGGCTCAGGGCCCCGGTGGCTCATGAGGAGCAACCCCTTCGCCGCATACCTTCAGCTGCCCCAACTCTCCTTCATCAACAGAACCAGGTGACATTTTCCAAGTTCATTCAGCTGGGAGCGCCCCCAGGGCTGCATCATTCCCAGGCCGCGTGTGTCCGTCCCTGTGGCATGTATCTTTCCTTGTTTATGTCTTTAGCTTACCTTGCTGGGGGGCGCTCCTCAGGCTGCATCATCCCCGAGCTGCTCGGGCCGGACCCAGTGGTGCGTATCGCTATGCATTTACCTGAGCTAGGTTGCCTTTCATGCTTAATCATCTATGACTATCACCTGCTTGATTGTCGCCCATCGCGGGAGCCATGCGCCGGTCGTCTTTCTTCAGGACCCTTCACGTCAGAGGACTAGGCACGGTGTCTGTGCTCGGGCCCGTCCCTGCAGCATCGATAAATCCAACGGCCGAGCTCTGTCTGGCGGGCCGGCCCCATTCACGTCACCTCCTGGGGCCGTTGGTGTTTGGCCTTCTGACGCGATGACCTCAGGCATGTCGGTGTAAAAAAGTAGGGGCTCTCCTTCTGACCCCTTTACTTGTGCGCGGGCAGTCAGAGCCACGCGTCGCGGCCATACTTAGCAGGGCAAAGGAGGGAAGCCGGAGAGAAGCCAAGGCACAAGACGACCAAGGCAACGCCAAGACGAGAAGCGCAGGAGGGCAAGAGGGCGAGGTGGACTCCCTCGACAAGATCCTTGTGGAGCCCCCCCCCCCCCCGCAGCCCCGGCAAGAGCCTTGCCGGGGCAACTTGCCAGATGCCACCGGAGTGAGCCACCCTTGAGCCCAAAGGTTCCAAACGCTGTCAACAACTATGTTGGAACCAAGGCTCGGGAGGCGCCTCAGTGGTGGCATGCAAATCTTCGTCAAGCTCATAAATATATGAGTTCAGATGAGGACTAGAAGGCGGTGACCCTCGGCAGGATCCTAGCCGAGGAAATCCACAAGACCCCCAGCAAGATCCTTGCCAGGGATGACAGCAACGCCATGGCAAGACCCTTGACGAACCCCCGAGACCCCTATGGACCACCTAGCACCGGGAGGCTCTGGCGGCCTACCTTACGAGGTGGGTTGCCCAGCCTTTACCCGTGAGCTGCGGTAGTTCCAGTGGCCGTCCCACCGCAGGTTCAAGCCCGACGTCAGCGAGAAGTACAATGACAAGACCCATCCGTCAGAGTTCCTCAGCATCTGCACCATCGTGATGCAATCCGCTGGAGCTCGTGATGACAAGGTGCTTGCCAATTACTTCCCGTTGGCCCTGAAACCCGATGTCATGTCTTGGTTGATGCACTTGCCGGCGGATTCCATTTCTACTTGGTCAGATTTGTGCCATGAGTTCGTTGGTGCCTTCACTGGAGGCCACCAAGCTCATGGCCAGGCGAGTGATTTGCATATCATTCCTCAGAAGGAAGGTGAAAACATGCACAAGTACATACAGAGGTTCAGCCGAGTGCAATACAACATCCCGGATGTTCATCCTACCACCGTGGTCAGCGCATTCCATCAGAATGTGCATAACTGCAAGATGCGTGAAGAGCTGGCAATGAACAAGGTCAAGGATGTCACCGAACTTTATGTTCTGGCCGATAGATGCGCCCGGGCTGAAGAGGGAAGGAAGTACCCCATCGAAGATGCTCGTGCGGAAACCAACTCTACCGACGAAGACACCGCCGCCTCGACGAAGAAGAGCCGGCGCCGCAACATGAAATGCAAGGACAAGACCGTGCTTGCCATCGAGGGATCCGGCAACACCAGCGCCGCCAAGAAGGCCAAGGAAGACGACCCCAGCAAGGAGGTTTCCAGGTGCGCCGCTTGCCGGGCCTTGGCGGCTGCCGACAAGCCAGGGGGCTCTGACAAGCAGTGCTGCAAGATCCACCGCACCAAGGGCCACGACCTCCAGAACTGCCGACAAGTTGAGTTGCTTGCTGAAAAGCAAAAGGCCGAATATGAGAGGCGGGACAAGGAGAAGGGTCGGGATGGTGCCGAAGGATCCGGCAAGAAGCATGGCGGCCAAGGAGGTCGCCGTGGCAAGGACAACCAACAAGAGAGGCCCGCCCGAGGCCGCGACAAGAAG
Source organism: Triticum aestivum (assembly GCF_018294505.1). Taxonomy (NCBI): domain Eukaryota; kingdom Viridiplantae; phylum Streptophyta; class Magnoliopsida; order Poales; family Poaceae; genus Triticum; species Triticum aestivum. The sequence continues at coordinate 580,545,053 of NC_057797.1, read as the reverse complement.
TAGGAAGACGATGATCGTGACGAGGACGACGAGTCCGGTGACCATGAGTGCCAGAAGGCTACGGAGGCCATGTGCGTCGATGGTGGCGCCTCGCTGCACACTTCTCACCGCCAGCTCAAACAGTGGGCGCGTGAGATTACAGCAGCAGAGCCATCGTTCGACGCTTAGAAGCCACTAAAGTGGTCCAGCATGCCCCTCATCTTTGACGCCGAGGACCACCCTAACCGCACAACTGCGGTCGGGTGTTTGCCGTTGTTGGTCTCACCAACGATACACAACCTCAAGGTGAATAAGATGCTGGTTGACGGCGGGGCCGGCCTGAACTTGATCTCGCTCGTCGTGATCAAAAGGCTGCAAATTCCTGATGGAGACCTTGAGGAAATGGGTATGTTTCAAGGGGTCAGTCCGGGAAGGAGCCAGCCGAAGGGGAAGGTCACATTGCCCATGACATTTGGAGGTGAGTTGAACTACAGAACGGAGAGGATCGTCTTCGATGTGGCCGAGATCCCCTTGCCCTACAACGGGATCCTCGGCCGCCCGGCACTAGCCAAGTTCATGGCGGCGTCACACTACGCCTACAATACGTTGAAGATGCCCGGGCCGATGACCATCATCACCGTCCCCTCCAACAAGTAGGATGCGCTAATCTGCGCTGACAAACTCTATCGAGAAGCAGTTGCAGCAGCTGCCGCCAAGGCACCTGCTCCTGCCGTTGAGGCCCCAGGAGGGAAGAAGAAGACCGGCAAGACCTCTCACACCCACTCCGGCAAGCGCACCTCTTCGGAGTGCTCTGCTACCATCGAGGACATGCTCGAGAGCTCTACCGTCAAGAGCAAGAAATCCAGAGATGCACCATCAGAGACCAAGAGGGTGACCATCAAGGAGGATGGCACGGGAGGGGCTTTCACCATAAGCTCCACCCTCGGTGGCAAACAGGAAAGCGCGCTCGTCACTTTCCTACAGGCGAATGTCGATGTGTTTGTGTGGCAAGCATCCGACATCCCTGGCGTTCCCACGGAAGTGATTGAGCACCACCTTGCTGTCTGTCCCCATGCATGACCCGTCAAGCAGAAGGTCAGGAAGCAAGCTTTGGAACGACATGAGTTCATCACAGAGGAGATCAGGAAATTAGAAGCAGCAAGTTTGGTGAGAGGAGTGGTCCATCCGACATGGTTGGCCAATACGGTGGTGGTGCGCAAGGCGAATGGGAAGTGGAGGTTGTGTATTGACTACACGGATGTCAATAAGGCTTGTCCTAAGGATCCCTTCCCGTTGCCGTGCATCGACCAGATTGTTGACTCCACGGTCGAGTGTGATCTGTTATCACTCCTCGACGCTTACTCGGGCTACCACCAGATCTTCATGGCAAGAGAAGATGAAGAGAAGACAGCCTTTATCACCCCATGTGGTACGTATTGCTTTTTACGAATGCCTTTCGGGTTGAAGAGTGCTGGCTCGACATTTGCAAGGGCGGTCCAGATTGGTTTTGAGCCCCAGCTACATAGAAATATGGAAGCATACATGGATGGCATAGTGGTCAAAACCAAGGACAAGGCGACCCTTGTACAAGACCTAGGAGAGACGTTTGCCAACCTACGCAAGATCAACCTCAAGCTGAACCCAGAGAAGTGTGTCTTTGGCGTCCCGTCGGGAAAACTTCTCGGGTTCTTTGTGTCGCAACGTGGGATCGAGGCAAACCCAGACAAGATCAAGGCTATTGAGCAGATTGAGGCACCCAAGCGGATCAAGGATGTACGCCGGCTCACTGGTTGCGTTGCCACCATGAGCAGGTTCATCTCCAAGTCAACCGAACGTGCCCTTCCCTTTTAAAAAATCTTGAAGAAGGCATGCCCAATGGAGTGGACCCTGAAGCCGACGCGGCGTTGCAGGATCTGAAGAAATACCTTTCCTCTACGCTAATACTGGTTGCGCCTAAACCACAAGAGTCGTTGCTGCTGTATCTGGTGGCAACGAATCAAGTGGTCAGCGCCGCACTAGTGGCACAGAGAGAGGTCGACGAAGAGGCGGTGGCCACGGCAGGACCGGCGGATGGCAAGTCAGAGATTCCCTCGGTAGGGCCTGGTGCCAGCAAGGCAAGGCCCCCGACAGAGTCCGACGCTATCGGGGCAGGGCTCGCGCAGCCAAGTGAAGTGATGCGGAAGAAGAAGATGATGCAGCACCCGGTTTACTTTGCCAGCTCCCTCTTGCAGGGGGGCAGGTCAAGGTACTCCGGTGTGCAGAAATTGCTCTTCGGCCTCCTTATGGCCTCGAGGAAGCTACGTCATTACTTCCAAGCCCATGAGATCACTGTCGTCACCCACCTCCCATTGCAACGGATACTACACAATCCAGATGCAACCGGAAGGATTGTGGAGTGGGCCTTGGAGTTGTCAAGTTTTGGGTTGAAGTTCGAAAGTACTTCGACAATCCAGAGCAGGGTCTTGGTGGAGTTCATTGCAGAATGGACCTCAACGCCTGACGAGGAAGTCCAGGAGACCGCTCTCCCCGGCAAGGAGGCAAGTCGCAACTGGATCATGTACTTCGACGGGGCTTTCTCGCTGCAAGGCGCCGGTGCCGGTGTGCTGCTTGTCGCACCCACCGGAGAGCACCTCAAGTATGTGATCCAGATGCACTTTCCCAGGGAGATGTCCACAAACAACACTGCTGAGTATGAGGGGCTGCTCGCCGGTCTCAGGATCGCGGCAGACCTCGGGGTGAAGAAGCTCATCGTCAGGGGTGATTCGCAGCTTGTCGTCAGACAGGTCAACAAAGATTACCAGAGCCCGTTGATGGAGGCCTACGTAGATAGGTGAGGAAGCTGGAGGAGCGCTTTGACGGTATTCAAGCGGAGAACGACATCGCTGACTACCTATCAAAGCGCGCTGCATTTAAGCTACCTGTGGAGCCAGGTACCTTTTTGCTTCGGCTAACTCAACCATCCGTCGAACCGTCAACGGAGCGGAACAAGCGGAGGAAATCGGGTCCCGTCAAGTACTTTCCCGCAGAGCCCCCAGGGGCCGCCGGCAAAGTATTGCCGCGGATTCCGAGCCTACCAAGGGGCAGCTGGCTCCGGCAGGGCGCCAAGCCCTGGCCATAGAGACGGCTGCCCCCATGGCGGAAGAGATGCCTTTGGTCCTTGCCGTCGAGCCCCAGGCTCCAGCATGGGCATAGCATACCATTTGTTTCCTCCAGACAGGGGAACTTCCCGAGGAGTAGAAAGAAGCGGAAAAAGTAGCCCGTCGGTCTGCCTTGTACCAGTTCATCGATGACTTCTTGTACAGAAAAAGACCAAACGGTGTGAAATTGAAGTGCATCCCCCGGGAGGAAGGACTAGAGCTGTTGGCAGAGATACATGGAGGCATATGTGGCTCTCACATAGGGTCAAGGTCCCTTGCCGGCAAGGCATTCTGGCAAGGCTTCTTCTGGCCCACCGCCCTCCAGGATGCAACGGAACTAGTAACCAGGTGTGAAGCGTGCCAGTTCCATTCAAAGAAGCTTCATCAACCAGCTCAAGCCCTTCAAACAATTCCTCTCTCCTGGCCGTTTTCGGTCTGGGGGCTCGACATACTGGGCCCCTTCCCTCGTGTTGTCCATAGCCGCAAGGTCCATGCCCGAAGCTTTGAGGAAGCCGACCTTATTATTCGGTGCGTTCAGTCGGCCAAGAATTCCAACAAGTTGACGCCAAAGTGGGAAGGCCCTTATCAGGTAATACGAGTCACCAGGCCCAGCGCAGTCTGCCTAGAGACCGAAGATGCTGTCCCAGTAAGCAATTCATGGAACATCGAACATTTTTGCAAGTTTTACCCATAAGGTGGTTCGCCGGGCCTCCCGGCGAACCACCTTTTGTACGAGCCTTGCCGGCAAGGCATGTAACCCTCTGTACAAAGCCAGACGCAGACCCTGAGCATAAATAAATGAAGCGCTGGTGCCCTAAGTTATAGCATGCATGCTAGGTCAAGTCTTTCCCTTTGTTAGGGTTGATAGTGCTTAGCGGCGACTAACGCCTAGCCTAGAGGTCGAGTATGCGTCTTTCTGTTCTCTTTAGTTTGCAGGGCATGCGGACACTTCTGCTGAGCCGCTTGGGAAAAAGAGAACGAACCGGCGCTCCGGCCCCGGCAAGCCAAGACTGCTGGGGGCTGAAGATACAAGGATCCAACCACGGCAAGCCAAGGTTGCCGGGCACTACGGATTCAGATAAGTCTTTCATCCCCCTGTTATATGTTTCCGTATAGAACTGGGACATGTGAAACCTCGTTTATGTCCATGAAACCACCGTGCCCCCCCTTTCTTGTACCCAAGAGTTACCTCTTGGGTCGGAATTTAGTAGTAGTCGCGGTGGCGAGGAGATGAACGAGGGGCCTGACTCTACTTCGCCCCTGCCTCCGCCAAGAGCGAGAGAATGGTTGACCGAAGTGGAGAGACGGCAAGGCCTATTGCCGAGCGACATGTTTATATTAAAAATAACAAGGATTCATCCTTGGCATGGGCCTCGCTCACGCACAAAGAACCCAGCAAGCACCCTTTTTCATTAAAAACATCCCATACAGGTACAGTTCATACGGAATTAAAAACATGAGCAAGGGAATAACAAGTCTTAAAATAAACAAGTGCATGCAGGCTTACAAACTAAAAAAAGATAAGATGCATGTAATCCCTTTCTTGTCCCTCTCCTCAACAGGTGGAACAAGAGGGCAGGAGGGCGAAAAGAGCGCCTAGGTGAGGTGCGAAGAGAAGAAGGCGCCAAGAGAACATCCCGGTGCCGGGAGGGAAACTGGAAGATGAGGCAATGCTACCTCTTGAGCACTGCGTTGGTTTTCCCTTGAAGAGGAAAGGGTGATGCAGCAAAGTAGCGTAAGTATTTTCCTCAGTTTTTGAGAACCAAGGTATCAATCCAGTAGGAGGCTATGCGCTAGTCCCTCGCACCTGCACAAAACAAATAAATCCTCGCAACCAACATGATAAGGGGTTGTCAATCCCTACACAGTCACTTACAAGAGTGAGATCTGATAGATATGATAAGATAAGATTTTTGGTATTTTTATGATAAAGATGCAAAGTAAAATAAAAGGCAATGAAAATAACTAAGTGTTGGAAGATTAATATGATGAAGATAGAACCGGGGGCCATAGGTTTCACTAGTGGCTTCTCGCAAGAGCATAAGTATTTTACGGTGGGTGAACGAATTACTGTTGAGCAATTGACAGAATTGAGCATAGTTATGAGAATATCTAGGTATGATCATGTATATAGGCATCACGTCCGAGACAAGTAGACAGACACCTGCATGCTTCTACTACTATTACTCCACACATCGACTGCTATCCAGCATGCATCTAGAGTATTAAGTTCATAAGAACAGAGTAACGCCTTAAGCAAGATGACATGATGTAGAGGGATAAATTCATGCAATATGATAAAAAAAACATCTTGTTATCCTCGATGGCAACAATACAATACGTGCCTTGCTGCCCCTACTGTCACTGGGAAAGGACACCGCAAGATTGAACCCAAAGCTAAGCACTTCTCCCATTGCAAGAAAGATCAATCTAGTAGGCCAAACCAAACTGATAATTCGAAGAGACTTGCAAAGATAATCAATCATACATAAAAGAATTCAGAGAAGATTCAAATATTGTTCATAGATAAACTTGATCATAAACCCACAATTCATCGGTCTCAACAAACACACCGCAAAAGAAGATTACATCGAATAGATCTCCACAAGAGAGGGGGAGAACTTTTTATTGAGATCCAAAAAGAGAGAAGAAGCCATCTAGCTAATAACTATGGACCCGAAGGTATGAGTTAAACTACTCACACTTCATCGGAAGGGCTATGGTGTTGATGTAGAAGCCCTCTGTGATCGATGCCCCCTCCGGCGGAGCTCCGGAACAGGCCCGAAGATGGGATCTCATGGATACAGAAAGTTACGGTAGTGGAATTAGGGTTTTGGCTCTGTATTTGATCGTTTGGGGGTACGTAGGTATATATAGGAGGAAGAAGTATGTCGGTGGAGCAATAGGGGGCCCACGAGGGTGGAGGGTGCGCCTGGGGGGGTAGGCGCGCCCCGCTACCTCATGGCCTCCCTGTTGGTTGCTTGACGTAGGGTCCAAGTCTCCTGGATCTTGTTCATTCCGAAAATCACTTTCCCGAAGGTTTCATTCCGTTTGGACTCCGTTTGATATTCCTTTTCTTCGAAACCCTAAAATAGGCAAAAAAACAGCAATTCTGGACTGGGCCTCTGGTTAATAGGTTAGTCCCAAAAATAATATAAAAGTGGATAATAAAGCCCAATAATGTCCAAAACAGTAGATAATATAGCATGGAGCCATCAAAAATTATAGATACGTTGGAGACGTATCAAGCATCCCCAAGCTTAATTCCTACTCGTCCTCGACTAGGTAAATGATAAAAGCAGAATTTTTGATGTGGAATGCTACTAGGCATAATTTCAATGTAATTCTTCTTAATTGTGGCATGAATATTCATATCCGAAAGATTCAAGATAAAAGTTTAATATTGACATAGAAATAATAATACTTCAAGCATACTAACTAAGCAATTATGTCTTCTCAAAATAACATGGCCAAAGAAAGTTCATCCCTACAAAATCATATAGTTTAGTCATGCTCCATTTTCGTCACACAAGAATGCTCTCATCATGCACAACCCCGATGACAAGCCAAGCAATTGTTTCATACTTTAGTAATCTCAAACTTTATAAACCTTCATGCAATACATGAGCGTGAGCCATGGATATAGCACTATGGGTGGAATAGAGTATAATGATGGGGGTTATTTGGAGAAGACAAAAAAGGAGAAAGTCTCACATCAACGAGGCTAATCAATGAGCTATGGAGATGCTCATCGACTGATGTTAATGCAAGCAGTAGGGATTTCCATGCAACAGATGCACTAGAGCTATAAATGTATGGAAGCTCAACAAAAGAAACTAGTGGGTGTGCATCCAACTTGCTTGATCACGAAGACCTAGGGCACTTGAGGAGGCCCATTGTTGGAATATACAAGCCAAGTTCTATAATGAAAAATTCCCACTAGTATATGAAAGTGACAAGACAAGAGACTCTCTATCATGAAGATCATGGTGCTACTTTGAAGCACAAGTGTGGAAAAAAGATAGTAGCATTGTCCCTTTTCATTTCTCTTTTTTTGCCTTCTCTTTTTTTGGCCTTTCTCTTTTTTTATTGGGACAATGCTCTATTAAATGATGATCATCACACTTCTATTTATTTACAACTCAATGATTACAACTCGATACTAGAACAAGGTATGACTCTATATGAATGCCTCTGGCAGTGTACCGGGATATGCAATGAATCAAGAGTGACATGTATGAAAAATTATGAACGGTGGCTTTGCCACAAATACGATTTAAACTACATGATCATGCAAAGCAATATGACAATGATGAACGTGTCATGATAAACAGGATGGTGGAAAGTTGCATGGCAATATATCTCGGAATGGCTATGGAAATGCCATAATAGGTAGGTATGGTGGCTGTTTTGAGGAAGATATAAGGAGGTTTATATGTGAAAGAGTGTATCATATCACGGGGTTTGGATGCACCGGCGAAGTTTGCACCAACTCTTAATGTGAGAAAGGACAATGCATGGTACCGAATAGGCTAGCAATGATGGAAAGGTGAGAGTGCGTATAATCCATGGACTCAACATTAGTCATAAAGAACTCACATACTTCTTGCAAAAATCTACAAGTCATCAAAAACCAAGCACTACGCGCATGCTCCTAGGGAGATAGATTGGTAGGAAAAGACCATCGCTCGTCCCCGACTGCCACTCATAAGGAAGACAATCAAAGAACACCTCATGTTTCAAAAAATTTACATAAAGTTTACCATACGTGCATGCTACGGGACTTGCAAACTTCAACACAAGTATTTCTCAATTTCACAACTACTCAACTATCACAACTTTAATATCACTACCTCCATATCTCAAAACAATCATCAAGCATCAAACTTCTCTTGGTATTCAAAACACTTATAAGAATGTTTTTACTAAACTTGAATACCTAGCATATTAGGATTATTTAAGCAAATTACCATGCTATTTAAGACTCTCAAAATAATCTAAGTGAAGCATGAGAGATCAATAGTTTCTATAAAACAAATCCACCACCGTGCTCTAAAAGATATAAGTGAAGTACTAGAGCAAAACTATATAACTCCAAAGATATAAGTGAAGCACATAGAGTATTCTAATAATCTCCAAATCATCTGTGTCTCTCTCAAAAGTTGTGCACAGAAAAGATGATTGTGGTAAACTAAAAAGCAAAGACTCAAATCATACAACACGCTCCAAGCAAAACACATATCATGTGGTAAATAAAAATATATCTCCAAGTAAAGTTACCGATAGAAGGAGACGAAAGAGGGGATGCCTTCCGGGGCATCCCCAAGATTTGGCTTTTAGGTGTCCTTAGATTATCTTGGGGGTGCCATGGTCATCCCCAAGCTTAGGCTCTTGCCACTCCTTGTTCCATAATCCATCAAATCTTTACCCAAAACTTGAAAACTTCACAACACAAAACTTAAAGTAGAAAATCTCGTGAGCTCCGTTAGCGAAAGAAAACAAAAAACCACTTCAAGGTACTGTAATGAACTCATTCTTTATTTATATTGGTGTTAAACCTACTGTATTCCAACTTATCTATGGTTTATAAACTATTTCATTAGCCATAGATTCATCAAAATAAGCAAACAACACACGAAAAACAGAATCTGTCAAAAACAGAACAGTCTGTAGTAATCTGTAGCCAGCGCAAGATCTGGAACCCCAAAAATTCTAAAATAAATTTCTGGACGTGAGGAATTTATCTATTAATCATATGAAAAAATATGTAACTAAATATCACTTTCCAAATAAAAATGGCAGCAGTTCTCGTGAGTGCTAAAGTTTCTGTTTTTACAGCAAGATTAACAAGACTTCCCCCAAGTCTTCCCAACGGTTCTACTTGGCACAAACACTAATTAAACAAAACACAACCAAAATAGAGGCTAGATAAATTATTTATGAAATAACAGCAGGGAAAAATATTGGGTTGTCTCCCAATAAGCGCTTTTCTTTAAAGCCTTTTTAGCTAGGCATTGATAATTTTAATGATGCTCACATGAAAGACAAGAATTGAAGCACAAAGAGAGGATTAAAAAAGCATGTGACAAACAGCTTAAGTCTAACATACTTCCTATGCATAGGCATCTTATAGGCAAACAAATTATCAAGGCAAGCAAAAACTAGCATATGCAAGGAAGCGGAAATAAACAGTAGCAATCTCAACATAACGAGAGGTAATTTAGTAACATGAAAATTTCTACCACCATATTTTCCTCTCTCATAATGATTGCATGTGGAATCATAAGCAAATTCGACAAAATAGTTATCACATAAAAAAATTTCAACATGATCCACATGCATGCAAAGTTGACACTCTTCCAAAATAGTGGGATTAACATTAACTAAAGTCATGACCTCTCAAACCCACTTTTATCAAAAAATTCATAATATTGAACGTTCCCCAAATATGTGGGATCTAAAGTTGACACTATTCCAAACCCAGTTTCAATCATATTACAAACACTATTATCAATCTCATATTCATCATGGGGCTTAAATAAATTTTCAAGATCAAAAGAAGAATCACCCCAATCATGATCATTGCAACAAGTAGAGGACATAGCAAAACTAGCATCCCCAAGCTTAGGGTTTTGCATATTATTAGCACAATTGACATCAAGAGAATTTATAGTAAAATCATTGTGATCATGCTTTTTATTCAAAGATCTATCGTGAATCACTCCATAAAGTACTTCATCACAATTTTCAGATTCGTGAATTTCAAGCAAAACTTCATAAAGATAATCTAGTGCACAAAACTCACTAGCAATTGGTTCATCATAATTGGATCTCTTAAAAAATTAGCAAGTGGATGAGGATCCATAGGTCTTAGGTTCTTTGTTTAGTAATAAATAAACAACTATTCCAACCATACGAGCAAACAAGAAACGGGCAAAGGAGGCAAATAGAGAAAGAGAGGGAGGATAGAGAGAGAGGGTGAATAAAACGGCAAGGGTGAAGTGGGGGAGAGGAAAATGAGAGGCAAATGGCAAATAATGTAATGTGGGAGATAAGGGTTTGTGATGGGTACTTGGTATGTTTGACTTTTGCGTAGACCTCCCCGGCAATGGCGCCATAAATCCTTCTTGCTACCTCTTGAGCACTGCGTTGGTTTTCCCTTGAAGAGGAAAGGGCGATGCAGCGAAGTAGCGTAAGTATTTCCCTCGGTTTTTGAGAACCAAGGTATCAATCCAGTAGGAGGCTACGCGCTAGTCCCTCGCACCTGCACAAAACAAATAAATCCTCGCAACCAACGTAATAAGGGGTTGTCAATCCCTACACGGTCACTTACGAGAGTGAGATCTGATAGATATGATAAGATAATATTTTTGGTATTTTTATGATAAAGATGCAAAGTAAAATATAAGGCAATGAAAATAACTAAGTGTTGGAAGATTAATATGATGAAGATAGACCCGGGGGCCATAGGTTTCACTAGTGGCTTCTCTCAAGAGCATAAGTATTTTACGGTGGTGAACGAATTACTGTTGAGCAATTGACAGAATTGAGCATAGTTATGAGAATATCTAGGTATGATCATGTATATAGGCATCACGTCCGAGACAAGTAGACCGACTCTTGCCTGCATCTACTACTATTACTCCACACATCGACCGCTATCCAGCATGCATCTAGAGTATTAAGTTCATAAGAACAGAGTAACGCCTTAAGCAAGATGACATGATGTAGAGGGATAAATTCATGCAATATGATAAAAACCCCATCTTGTTATCCTCGATGGAAACAATACAATACGTGCCTTGCTGCCCCTACTGTCACTGGGAAAGGACACCACAAGATTGAACCCAAAGCTAAGCACTTCTCCCATTGCAAGAAAGATCAATCTAGTAGGCCAAACCAAACTGATAACTCGAAGAGACTTGCAAATATAACCAATCATACATAAAAGAATTCAGAGAAGATTCAAATATTGTTCATAGATAAACTTGATCACAAACCCACAATTCATCGGTCTCAACAAACACACCGCAAAAGAAGATTACATCGAATAGATCTCCACAAGAGAGGGGGAGAACTTTGTATTGAGATCCAAAAAGAGAGAAGAAGCCATCTAGCTAATAACTATGGACCCGAAGGTCTGAGGTAAACTACTCACACTTCATCGGAAGGGCTATGGTGTTGATGTAGAAGCCCTCCGTGATCGATGCCCCCTCCGGCGGAGCTCCGGAAAAGGCCGCAAGATGGGATCTCGTGGATACAGAAAGTTACGGCGGTGGAATTAGGGTTTTGGCTCCATATCTGATCGTTTGGGGGTACGTAGGTATATATAGGAGGAAGAAGTACGTCGGTGGAGCAACAGGGGGCCCACGAGGGTGGAGGGCGTGCCTGGGGGGGTAGGCGCACCCCCCTACCTCGTGGCCTCCCTGTTGGTTGCTTGACATAGGGTCCAAGTCTCCTGGATGTTGTTCGTTCCAAAAATCACGTTCCCGAAGGTTTCATTCCATTTGGACTCCATTTGATATTCCTTTTCTTCGAAACCCTAAAATAGGCAAAAAAACAGCAATTCTGGGCTGGGCCTCCGGTTAATTGGTTAGTCCCAAAAATAATATAAAAGTGGATAATAAAGCCCAATAATGTCCAAAACAGTAGATAATATAGCATGGAGCAATCAAAAATTATAGATACGTTGGAGACGTATGAGGCAGCGGGCCGGCATACGCGGCGAAGGCATCGGTGCCCGCGTACTCCGGCTTGACGGCCGCCACCCGCCTTCTTCGCCCTCTCCGGCCCTCCTACGCTAGCCGCCCAAGGAGACAATGGGGAGCACCCCGATGGAGAGCTTGGCGAGGATGGCCCTCAGCAAGGCACGTGGCCAAGGGAGGGGCAGTGCAGTCAGTCAAAGTCGGAGTCGGCATCCTGCCGCTCAACTCCCTCGCCGTCGCTGCCGCTGTCGTCCTCATCACTCCAGCTTGGGGAGGAATCTTCATCATCGGAGGAGCTCTCCACGCAGCACTTCAAGTGAGTTCTGAGATCAACGAAGACCTTGACGGAGAGCAGGCTTCCCTCCGTTAACTTGAAGTAGAGGACAAGCCCCGCCGTCAGGCTATGGTTGCATGTGAATGTCTTCCATCCGCGGCGGAGGTACATGACGTGAGGGGCGGGGAAGTCGACGTCGACCCGCGTGTCGCCGTTCCCGCAGCCCTTCATGTGCAACCAGAGGGTCTGGGGTGGATCGAGCTCCATCTCCCGAGCAAAGGCAGCAGGGAGACGGAGGCGGCGATGCGGTGGCCGGCGTAGCCTGATGAAGAATTTGCGGGGCTGGTCCCCGACGTGGTGCTCCGTCGGGGGAGGCATCGCTAGCGGAGGCGAGGCCGATGCCCCGCCCCGTCCTCCGCTCCCCCGAGCGCCACAACAACCTCAAACTCGCCCCCTCCCCTTCCTCTCGTGGCCGATTCCGTCACCACGAGCTCTTGGGAAGGAGGAACGCACTGGCGGGCAGCGACCCTCGCCGCCACCGTCGAAGGGCCAGTGCTTCCTCTCGCCATGGCGGATGGAAGGAAGAAGCGAAGGTGGAAGGAGACGGATGATGGAATGATGTGGAATGCCGTCCCCCTCCCCTCCTTATAAAGGGGCAGAGTCGGGGCTCGGCCGCCCCACTCGACCAATCTGGTCATCGGGGGCGCAGGGAATCAGGACCGGCCCGCTGCCCCAATCAGCGACGGCCCGGTTTCCCGCCTCCAGCCCCTGCCACCTGCATGAGGGACACATGGCGAGCGAGCAGCATTGAAAGGACAAGCGAAGCGGCCGCTCCCCACCCCATGATTGTGGGGCGCGGGCACCTTGAAGGCCACGACCCGAGTTCACCCGAGTAAACGGGCCGTGCCTCTGCGCCTCCCACCTTTTATGGGGAAGGCGCGAGCGGCCTCTTTACCATGATGTGATGCATGCGTGCAAGAAGCGCCCCACGCATGACCCCCACGTCACGCACGACCCTCCACGCTGTGCGTTCAACACGGGGCATGGGGAAGCGCAGCGGACGAGAAATTACTATGGTAAAATCTGCCCCACCTGCCCACGCACCGTTCTGGGCCTAGCCCAACAACGCATCGCGCTTATGTGTGGCCCAGGCCCGGGGGATCCTGTCTGTGTACAAAAGTAGGGTCTCTCCTTTTGACCCATTTACTTATGCGCGGGCAGTCAGAGCCACGCGCCGCGGCCACACTTAGCAGGGTAGAGGAGAGAAGCTGGAGAGAAGCCAAGGCACAAGACGACCAAGGCAACACCAAGACGAGAAGCGCAGGAGGGCAAGAGGGTGAGGTGGACTCCCTCGACAAGATCCTTACCGAGCCCCCCCCCCACAGCCCCGGCGAGAGCCTTGCCGGGGCAAATTGCCCGATGCCAGCGGAGTGAGCCACCCTTGAGCACAAAGGTTCCGAACGCCGTCAACAACTACGTTGGAACCAAGGCTCGGGAGGCGCCTCTGTGGTGGCATGCAAATCTTCGTCGAGCTCATAAATATATGAGTTCAGATGAGGACTAGAATGCAGCGACCCTCAGCAGGATCCTAGCCGAGAAATCCACAAGACCCCTGGCAAGATCCTTGCCGGGGATGACAGCAACGCCACGGCAAGACCCTTGCCGAGCCCCCGGCAAGACCCTTGCCGAGGGCGTCAGCAGGGCCACTGCCAAGCCCGCACCAGCCAAGACTCCACCGCCGTTCGCATGCAGCTACCAGCCCAACCAGCTGGGCAGGCACCTGTGTGGTAACATGCAGCTTCTAGGCCAAATCAGCAAGCACCTGCGTGGCGGCATGCAGATCTTCCTAAAGGCCCTACCACCGTGCCACCTCAGCTGCCTGCCTTCCTGCATGGCGTTGCATGCATCACCAGCCTGGCCGCCTGTCAAAGCAAGGCGGAGCGATGACGGACGGGACGGGCCTCGTCCCCGTCCCGGATAAAGCTAATGGACACCTACATAGTGCATTTAATGCACTTTGTCCTATAATGCCGTGCGATAAGCTCATGCACTGTAGGCCTTTCCACCTCTTGTGTGCCACTGTGGCATCCCCTTTTTCAAAGGAGGCCCGAGGACACCAGGAGAGGGATTCGGCTTTTTGGAACGGGATAGCCACCGTAGCTACTTCAGGAAGCTCAAGAACACTCAATACATCCACACAAAGCAGTACTAGGGTTTTACGCATCCTCGCGGCGTGAACCTAGGTAAGCAATCCGTGTGCTTGCTCCTAAACCCGCTCTTCTCATGACCCCGTGCCCGCCGACCGTAGAAGGGATCCTAGTGATCCCATAGGTGTCGTTCTCACCGACAAGGAGATTCGTTCGGCACAGGTTGTCTCACCACCTCGCAGGACCAAGACAGTGAACAAGAGCCAAGACCAGGCGCAACCCGCCTTGAGGTAGGGCCTCGTGAGTCCCACGCTGGCTCACGAGTGCCCAGATACACCTCGTCTAGCCCTGTCATGCAAGCCACGTGTCATGGGCGGGGCTGTACACGCCCCGGGGGCTCTCCGCAGTAGGGAGTCCCCCACCCACGCACCAGTGGAAGAACCATGCTCCATGCTGGTCGTCGACACTGCCGAGGAGCGGTTATGCCCGTGCACAAGCGGAAGCACTATGCTCCGCGCTGGTGATAAACAACTGAGGGCGGCCTCACGGCCGTACCAACCTCATGGAGCCCCAGAGCTCAGTGTCCGGCCTCACCGCAACGCCTCCCCTCGGGAGAGCCGTGCGAGGGGGCTGCGCTCGGGTCACGCCCAAGCGTACGCCACCCAACCAGGTCCCTCGGACCTGGTCGTCGCACGCCCCTCCCGAGCCGAGCCTCGGTGAGGGCAAAGGTATGGAGAATGTTTGCACGTCAAGAGGGACTCCTGAGCATCGCGACCCAGGAGCCTAACTGGTCACGTAGCCCCTCACTCCTTGGTCCGTCCTGATTTCCGGTCGGCCCAACGCCGGTTTAGGTATGCCCGGGGTCGGGCTCTGCCGACATAGAACATTAACTTATCCTCGCGTATCCTTCCTATAAGCTGTTTGCGTGTCAAGGGGGACTCCTGAGCATCGCGACTCAGGAGCCTAACTAGTCACATAGTCCATCACTCCTTGGTCTGTCCTGGTTTCCGGTCGGCCCAACAGCGGTTGAGGTATGCGTGGGGTCGGGCTCTGCCGACGCAGAACACAAAGCAGATAGGAAGAAAATCGCAAAATATCAAAGCAAATATTACAAGACATATTGTTCTCACAATATCAAATGTGAGTTTAATGCCTCCACGAGGCATGGTGCATGTTGCAGGAATAAAACAGAAAAGCAGCCACAGGTCACCCCTGGACACCGCCGGCACCTGCAAGAGTTGCCCCCTCCTAGGTAGCCTCGCCTTCACCTGCATCACCGGTCGAGGGCGCGGGAGCAAAGGCGTCGAACTTCTTCAGTGGGGCCTCCACTTGACCCTTCATGGTTGCGGCGGCAGCCACGAAGTGTTCATCAGCTACAGGCTCCAGCAGCTCGTCAAGACGAGAGATGGGGTCACAAAGGTGCAGGTGGCTGAAGACTCGCGTCAGCGCGGATGAGGAAAGGACGCGAGCCTCTGCCTCCGCCATGGGACCAATGCCCTCCACTACTTCCTCGAGCGCCTTCACCAAGAAGGGAAGCAACTGAGCAGGGCCATCCTCATCGGTGGTCAGCGGCCTCTCCAAGCCCTTCTCGTATAGTGACTTCAGCGCCAGCGGGACCTCTCCTAAAGGAGCGAGAAGGCCACACGGTCTTCATCCAGGACCTTCGTCTTGGCGTCAAGATCAGCCTCCTTCGCCCTCGCCTTCTGCTCCAACTCCTCCAGCCGGCTGCGCTTCGCGGCCTGCGCCTTCACCAGCTCTCCCAGCTTAGTGTCGCGGCCCTTGATTTCATCCTCCCGGGCTTTCATTTCCTCCTACTTCGCTTGACGGTCGTGAGCTTCCTCTGCGTGCTCATCATGCAGACTCTTCAGCTTGTTTTCCAGTGCCCGGCAGCGGTCGTGGGCGGCTTCGGCGTCCTTCATCGCCGCCTTGCGATCGGCCGCGGCTTGGGCAACGGCCCGCTTCTCCTTCTCAGAGGTCGTCGCGGCCTGGCTTAGCGCCGCTCAGACTGCTGTGTCATACTGATGCCAGCCGAAGGCCAGCTCCAAGTGCCCGGCTGCCAGGCGCGGGTCCGCGCTCAGGAGATCTTCCCGCAGCTGAGCCATCTCTGAAAGGGCACGCTCCAAGACAGCAGAGGAGGCAGAAGAACCTGGGAATAATGGCGCAGAAGGAGGAAGAGGCGTCGTCACCATGGCCTGAGAGACAGGAGGCTCCTGAGTCTCGTGGACCTCAGCACCAGAGCCGGACACCGGCACCTCGTGAGCCAGCGGCGCTTCGGGGGCTGACTCCTCCCGAGGATGCTCCGACGGGCCTCGCGAGGATGACCGGGCTGGAGAAGCACGAGCACCATCCCCACCTTTGCTCATGGAGAGGGGCGCGGTCGCAGGAGGCGACACGGACTCAAGCGGCACCACCTCGCTCTCCCTTCTCCTCTTCACCACATACGACAGCCTGGTTACGCAACAAGGAAAGAGAGTCAGAAACGAGCATCAACAGCAGGAACAAGGCGAGGCGGGGCACTTACTGGTCCACAGCAATGTAGTCCACCTTCCGCTTGGTGAGCTTGAAGCCTGAGAGCTTCGCGACTCGAGGCGCGGGCGCACCAGCCCCAAAAGCTGAAGCAGGAGCAGCGGTTGAGCCGGAAGCAGCTCCAGCCGGCACTGGAGCAGTAGTAGAATCTCGGGAGATCAGCGCTGACCTGCTCCTCGTCGGGATCATGGCCAGTTCCTCCTTCTCTTGGGGAGCGCCGGCCTCATCGTCGTCGGGAAAGGCGCGGAGGATGTCAGCCTTACTCAGGGGGGAGGTCTCCCCCGTCCCTTCGGGGGTCACCTCCGAGTCTTCCTTTTCTTCTTCCTCCCCGCGGGACTCACCAGAAGACAGCTCCACCGATGTCGGCGCCGCAGGGGCCCCGGTGAGCACCGGTGGCACCAGTCCACGCCCGTCAAAGGTCGGCTTGGAGGCCACGATCAGCTCCCCGTCTTTGTGGCGGAACAAGGTAGTAAAGACATTCGGCGGATACTCCTGATCGTCCCCAACCAGGAGGCGGAGAGCTGCGGTCAGCTCCTCGTCAAACAAGGCCTCCGAGCTCAAGCGAACCTTGTCCTCTTCATCCCCAAGTTCCCAGAAGGGGCGCGTGCGGGCTTGAAGCAGGGCCACGCGCGGCGCCAGGAATTCCCTCAGGAGAATGGCCCATGTAATCTTCGCCGCCTTCGCTGGCTTTAGGTCAGACTTCGTCTGCTCCAGCACCAACATCGCCCGCTTGTCGGTGAGCTTCGCACAGGACCATCCCTTGTCGGACTGGGGCCTCTCCGTCGGCAGCGCCAAGCGCGGGTGGACGCACTTGGCGCCCATCATGACCCATTTGGCCCTGAGGTTGTTGGACTTCTTCTCGGTGTTTGAGATCGAGTTGGCCTTGCCGACCGCGATGAAATTGGCGCACCCGGAGATATGGCCCTCGCTGGCACGAAGGAAGAAGAAGTGGCGCAGCAGAGCCACGGATGGCATCACGCCCAGATACGCCTCACAATAGTAGGCGAAGATGGACAAGAGAAGGATGGAGTTGGGATGGAGATGCAGCGCCTGCAGCCTGTAGTGGCTGAGGACCTCATAGAAGAAATCGGAGAAGGGAGGAACCAACCCAGCGGCGATACTGCTCGTGAAGAAGGGGAAGAATGCGCTCCCCTCGGGCTCCGGCACGTCGGAGGCAACCCGAAGCTCTGTCTTCCCCCTTTCATTGCTCTCCCCCGTCATCAGCACGCGCGTGGCGGTGAGGCTCTTCTCCGAGATGTTGGGCGAGTCGAGAGTAGGTCTGTACCAAGCCGGCGACGAGGCGGGCTTGACCCTCCGGGGCGCCATTGGTCGCTGATGCAGGAAAGGACAGGAGCAGATCTGGAAATTTTGGAAGCGGGGCACAAGAAAGGGGATCTGAGCAAGGCGAAGGAAAGCAGTGAAGGCAAGTGCTGCCACGCCAGCCTACTTGTCAAGTTGGGCAGTTGCCGAGGCAGCATGGGGAAGCGGAGATGCCCACATCCAATCAACCGCCACGCGTCGACCAAGGTCGCAGGCTATTGGGGCCCATGGCGCTCCGCACTTGACTTTGGCTTCGCCTCGAAGCCAAGCCCGAGCGCGCCTTGGGCCCGGGGGCTACTGTCGGTGTTCTGGGAATGGGGGTCCCCAGACTTGCCTGCCTGTGGCCCACGGCGTGGCTTTGCTAGCAGGCCTGTATGGCCCATCTTCATCAACAAGGCACTCAAGACCTTCGCGAGGGGCCAAGCCTCGCGAGGCGGACGACACAAGACCTCCTCGGGAGCAGCCTCACCAGGCTGGCTCACGAGGGGCGGGGAGTTCAAGGCCAGGCAAACCTCACGAGGTTCGAGTGACGTGAGCCATGACGACCAAGGCCAGGCGGGCGCCAGCGCGCGCAGTGTCCTTGCTTCCTCTTCAGTGCTAAGGAAGCAGGCGCAGGCGTGGAGTACCGAGGCGTCAAGCAAAGGTTTCCATATCAGTGCAACCAGACCAAGACCAGAAGGATAGCAAGATGGAGGTCATCGTGGATCCCAAGACGGTGTCACCACCAGAGCCTTTTGCAGGCGAAGACCACTTTTGTCAGGATAAGTTGTACCAGTTGTCCCCTTTCAAATTGGCCGTTGTTGGCTCCCTTCCCGCTCAATATTTGGGGAGAGGACCAGGGCCTCTATAAATAGGACTAGCCACCACCATAGCTAGGGGGTGAGATGAGGAGAGACCAGAACAACCACACACATCCACCAAGCACAAGAACACCTCTCCTCAGGTGGCTGTTCTTCCCCCTGTATTGTTCATCCTCAGCCCGAGAGGCAATCCACCACCACCACCACACTGGAGTAGGGTATTACACCACAGCGGCGGCCCGAACAAGTATAAATCTTGTGTCCCTTGTGTTGTGAGTTGGTCAAGTTAGTTCGCAAGATCTTAGCTGAGTTAGGACGTGGATCAGCAAGGGGGAGATCTTTGCGCGCACCCCGGTGTTCGAACCTTAAGGGTTTTGCCGGAACCCGTGATCCGACACGGGTATCTTTCTTATTGTATTACATCTCTTTTATTATCGCATCTCATTTACTATTTTGCAATCTTTACTTTCCAATCTATACAATAAAATACCAAAAAATATTTATCTTATTATCTCTATCAGATCTCACTTTCGCAAGTGACCATGAAGGGATTGACAACCCCTTTATCACGTTAGTTCCGAGGTTCTTGATTGTTTGTGCATGTACTAGGTGACTTGTGCGTTGTCTCTAACTGGATTGATACCTTGGTTCTCAAGAATTGAGGGAAATATTTACACTACTTTGCTGCATCACCCTTTCCTCTTCAAGGGAAAACCAACGCATGCTCAAGAGGTAGCAGGCTCCAGGGAGGGGAATCTTCGGTCTTCGTCATCACCAACACTACAAAAAAATACACTTCCGTGATGATACGTGTTTATCACAGTAGGTCGCGTTTTTTGTCATGCATGTACATCCAAGACAATTTTATGACAGAATCAAGATAGTCATACCTGTGTTGTTGTAGAAGTGTTCCATGACATTACCAAAATTATCATCACGGAAGTGTGCACTTCCATGATGATAAATCGCGCGTCACAGAAGTGCTTTCGTCAAGGGTGACCGACACGTGGCATCCACCGTAACGGAACACTGTTAAGCTATCAGGTCGGGTTTTGGATCCGATAACCCGTTAACAGCGCCGACCAATGGGGATTTTCCACGTGTAAAATCATCATTGGCTGGAGGAAACACGTGTCGGCTCATCGTTGGGACAGTCATCCACTCATTAGACAGAAGGTGCCTATGATACATCGACATGTGGCACGGCCCAACAGAGGCCCATTCCTGTGAAAAGGCCGGCCCGTTTGACTTGGTCAAAAGGTGGCGGGCCGGCCCATGGAAAGCCTGTTAATGGCCTGTTCGCATATAGCCCATTTACAGCCCGCTAACCCAAGGCCCGTTACGCCCTATCTGAATTAGGCCCAGTAGCGTCATCTGGGCCATCCAATATGATTCCAGCCTGTATCCACTTCTGGCCCATGTATGGCCCATGACGTCTTTTGGCCCATATGAGGCCCTATGTAACTCTTGGCCTATTAACGGCCCGTGGTGAAACTGGCCCGTAATGAACAGTGTATCACTTTACACCCATTAATGGCCCGTGGTGAAACTGGCCCGTAATGAACAGTGTATCACTTTATACCCATTAACGGCCCGTTATTCCGTTGGGCCATTTCCATCCCATGTTATCTTTCGGCCTTCTCAGAGCCCATTTATTCTTGGGCTCATTTCCAGCATTTGTTTACTTACGGCCCGTTACTATCATTTTCTGCTTCTGGGCCAAATTCATCCCGTGGTTATAATCGGCCCGTTTGTGGTCCGTTAATACGTTGGGCCGTTTTCATAGCGTCATCAAATACGGCCTATTAATGATGGCCCGTTATGTTCGGCCCATGAACGGACGATTCCAACTCTAGCCCGTTTACGGCCATAATGTGGCCTGTTATTGGCCCATGTTTGGCCAATCGATTATACGACCCGTATAAGGCCCATTGATGATACGGCCCGTAGAAGGCCCATTGTTTCTATGGCCCGTAGAAAGCCCGTTGTTTCTACGGCCCGTAGAAGGCCTACTGTTTCTACGGCCCGTAGAAGGCCCACTGTTTCTACGGCCCGTAGGAGGCCCAGTGTCACTACAGTAAATATTAGCCCATGGTTATTGTGGCCTAGTTTTAGAAAATAGGTTATTGCAGCCACTAGCAAACCGCGGAAAAAGAACTGCACTAACTACAAGCAAACAAATAAACAAGACAACAAGGAAATAAATAAGCAAGCAACTTATGCTAGGCTATCACGGCTATTACACATATTACATCCACTGGGCATCAAAGTTCGCCACCAGTGCAAATATAGGGAACAAAGCAGCATATAAACGCCGCAGCAAAACAAGTCCAGAACTGAAACCACTTCAGAAGAGTTCAAGAAACAATATCTTGGGTACCCATAATGCTGGCAAGATGCTTAGCAAGCTTATTAACTTTCTCTTGTTTGGCGCTTAAATCCTCTAGCGCTTGCTGTTGCATAAGAAAGTACGCATCTGAATTCTGCAGGGACTTCCTCAGTCCTTCGGCTTCTTGTCGTAGCACAGCTGACTGATGCCTTTCAGCTTGTAGCTGAGACTGAAGAAGCCAAAGTGATTCAGGCAGCGAGTTTGAAGAGCTTGTGCCAGCGGTACTGGCCAGTAACTCAAACAGTACATCAACGCAGAACTGTGGGGTTTTCTCACTGTCTACAAGATCGTTTTTATCACCTTTCTTGGAGACCAACAGGGTTGTCTCACTATCTTGAACCTTATCTGCATTACTTTCTCTACCATTGCATAGTGGGATGCTCTTATCCAATATTATGTTGCATACTACAAGAGAAACAAGCAGACACATCATAGGTTTAGCTTGTAGTATACGAAACTCATTTTGGTAAACCGGTTCAGTAGTAAGGTGGACAGGATAATAGCATGAAACAAACATATATCTATGTACTATGGTCACTGTATTGTCCATATCATTCTAGTTTATGTTCCCTAATCAAGGTAGAGACACAGTTCAAATCATATATTTTTAAGACACAACAGCATAGACAGAATATAAGTGTGAAAAACTACACAGCATTGGCAGCACTTGTAATGTGCATCACATGAGAACATAACTGTTTATACAACTTAAACTGAAATCAACATAGAGCAAGAAGTTAGAACAACAATCTAGTTAAAGAAATAGGTTTAAAACATACCTGTTGCGCCATTGGAGTTTTAATTGGATCCTTCAAATTCGAAAGTAGTTGGTATGAGTAAATACAGTGATGTAATAGCAAAGGAGTATGGACCATAGCTACGGAATCTGACCTGAGAACAGTTGCTCTTCTGCTTTAAACGTGGAGTTTGGGTTAGCTGTGGTGGTCTTTGTGCTTTGGGCACTGCAGTAGCTTTACAAACTGCTCGTGTGGGGGTACTCTATGGTGGACATGGTGCTTTGTCAACTATAAGAGGGTTACTATCCGCTGGGGTTGCGGTTAGATGGGTTGTAGCTGGTTCTCTGCCCAACGGTCTAAGTGTGCAATCTGGAAGAGTCTCGATTATGTGTGGTGGGGCTAGTTTGTGGGCAGTACAACCATGGTTCTATCTGCATCGATGGGTAGCACTGTCTTTTGTGAACAACGGGTTTTTGCTCCCTTAGATACTGCCATCACCCCCTCCAATTCAAATGGCTGATAAACAAGAAAAGAAATTGAACGTACAGACATTGTATGATAGACAGATGTGGTAATTCACATATATGTTGTCTAACCAAACAGGACAGCATGACACAGTTTCACATATATGATGCCTAACTAAACAGGATAGCATGACACAGTTTCGGATATATGATGGATAACTTAACAGGATATAATGGCATAATTCAACATATGATGAGTACCTAAATAGGATGACATGACAAAACTATATGATGTCTTTCTAAAATAGGTTGGGATGAAATAATTCACATACATGTTATCTAAGTATACAGGATGGAATGATATAATTGACATAATTGATTCATATACTAAGCAGCTGACACTCGCATGTATGATCTCTAAACTAAGTAGATAGAATTCAATATTGTGCATATGATGTCTAAACTAAGCAATGCAAGACACCATATGCATCATATGAGAAATATAAAGATTGCAACTTAGAGCATACACCTCAGGTGGGATATAGGACTGGTCATATGTCTCTGAATCCTCCTCTGAGGAGCTCCCTGTAACCATCGAGATATATGCTTCAACAGGTACCATTGCCTGCTCTGAAGACCTTGTTTTCACTCCAGATTTTTCCATAACCGGCTCAAATGGCTGATACACATGAAGAGTAGTTCAATATACACAGATTGTCGACAAATGGAATACATAATGAAAAAAAAGATGGCATGAGATAATTCACATATATGATGCCTGGCTCCATGGCGGTGCATAATTCACATATATGATAACTGGCTGAAAAAACATGGCATTGCATAATTCACATATCTGATATAGAAAGCAAACAGGAGGCATTCACACAAAGCATGTCTAATCTAAGCAGATGGCATGGCAATGCAAGACACCATATGCATGATATGAGCCATATAACCCAGCCAAGTTAGAGCATGCACCTCGAGGGGGAATACGACTGGTCATCTGTCTCTGAATCCTCCTCTGAGGAGCTATCTGTAACCAGCAAGAAATCTGCATCGACAGGTAGCACTGACTGCTCAGAAGACCTTGTTTTCACTCCAGATTTTCCCATGACCGACTCAAATGGCTGATGCACAGGAAGAGTAGATGAATGTATAAACATCGTTGACAAATGGAATACATTATGGAAAAAATATGGCACGATACAATTCACATATACGATGACTGGCTAAACAGGATGGCATTGCATGATTCACGTATATGATGCCTGGCTAAAGAAGATGGCATTGCATAATTCCCATATACTACCTCCGTTCCTAAATAGTTGTATTTTTAGAGATTTCAAATGGACTACCACATACGGATGTATATAGACACATTTTAGAGTGTAGATTCACTCATTTTGTTCCGTATGTAGTCACTTGTTGAGATCTCTAAAAAGATGAATATTTAGGAATGTTGGGAGTATGATATAGAAACCAAACAGGTGGCATTCACACAAAGCAAATCTAAACTAAGCTGATGACATATAAGATGTATAATGTAAGCAATGCAAGGCGCCATATGCATGATATGACCAACATCAGCATGCCAGGTTAGAGCAAACACCTCAGGTGGTAAACAGGCATGGTCGGCTCCTTCTGAATCTCCATCTGAACAGTTATCTTCCTCTAGAATACAATCTGGAAATGCAGGAGGGGGGCCACTTCGCCCACCATGGAGCAGCGTCTGCATGACATTATATTCGCACGCAACAGTCTTCTCTTTTTCTCTACATGTTCAGTACGATTGTGTACAATATCTGACATGCATAATAAAAAAATAGTTAGATTTTGTAAGGCCTAACGGGTGCATGCAAAAATCAAGATTGATGGTAGCAAACGAGTGGATGTATCCAAAACTAATGATAGCAGGTAGATTATAGCTTCAGTTTAAAAAGATAGACAATGGATCATCTATTGTTTGTTGCCCACCCAACATGAACCACATAGAAGACCCCAGATGAACCAGATAGTAGACAGATACTATTCGTTGCTGGCTCGATATGAGACCCATGGGCAATTCAAAACTCAAGATTGAACGATAAAGTAGAAGGTAATAATAACCGATGTATAACGTAAGCAAACACAAAAGACTGTGACCTCTCTTCCGGAACTGTGTAGTCCTCAGGTTCATCTGCTTAGTCGATGATGATAATGCAGTTGGCGTGGCTGCCGGCAACGGGGAAGATGATCTGAGGCGGCGAAAGGAAGTCTGCAGGGGGGATCTCTGCTGCAGTGAACGCTTTTGTCGATGGTGCACCTCAGGTGGGGTGGATGACGGCACGGCAGGAGCAAAACATAACACACAGAGGTTTCTTTGACGCCTATCTGAAAATGAAGTAAATTTGTAAGGGCTCCTTAGAATTGGAGGATTCTATAAATGCAGGGACAGGAAAAACACATAGAAGATAATGCAGTTGGCGTGGCTGCCGGCAACGGGGAAGATGATCTGAGGCGGCGAAAGGAAGTCTGCAGGGGGGATCTCTGCTGCAGTGAACGCTTCCGTCGATGGTGCACCTCAGGTGGGGTGGATGACGGCACGGCAGGAGCAGGACATAACACACAGAGGTTTCTTTGACGCCTACCTGAAAATGAAGTAAATTTGTAAGGGCTCCTTAGAATTGGAGGATTCTATAAATGCAGGGATAGGAAAAACACAGGAATAGGATAGGAATGCACGTGCAAAACAGAGCATTTGGAAACATAGGATTTCAGTCAACCTGGGTGTTTGGCTCACATGCATTGGAAGAACAGAGGAATGGAGAAACAAAGTGATGCGACGAGTGTACAACCTCTTTGGCATAGCCTTGTGGACCTCAGCATCATTGGGTTGGACATGGAGGATGGTGATGATGCTGGTGTGACTGTCGGAGGCGGGGAAGAAGATCCGAGGCCTCTGGAAACGGCGCATGTTGATCCTGTGGCACTAATAGAACGAGCAAATGCATTGCTTGTTTTAAGTACAAATTTCTATTAAAGCTAATTAAATTTAAGTAAAGTGACCACTAACTCCTGTTATTACAGTACCAATACAGACCCGCTCGTGAACCGACGTGTGGCCGAGGGTGCATCTTCTGCCGGGCATGCAGCAGACGAGGGAGGGGTAGTAACTGTTGTCGCTTGTACACACTCAGCTTACTGTTGAATCCAGTTCCCCAAGAGCTAAAAAACAAACTGTTGTCGCCTCCTACACACTCGTTCACTCGAAGAGACTCTAATGGCGATCCGAGGGGTGAGCCTGCTGGATATGGACTTCAGCAAGGAGTTCCCCTTTGAGTTCGCCGTTTAGTCCTATGGCTGCACCAAGTTGAATGTGATGTACACCAACGATACGGACTTGGTGAAGCTTTGCCTCGCCTCAGTCCTATGGCTGCACCAGGTTCTGGAGCATTCGCCCGTTTCATCGGCAGCGCCGACTGCACCTTCTCTACGGTGGAGAGAAGGAAGAACGTGACGATTCGGCCATATGGTGCAACAAGCTTGTCGACATCCAGAAGCAATACAAGATCATCAGCAACGGGCAGGAGAAGGACTCCGTGGTTGACCTCGCTGAGACCATCATCGACCCCTGATATGCCAACATGAAAGAAGACGACCTGAACACATGGGAGGTACCTCTGAATCTAGCCTACATAACCTACGCGGCCAAGGATGCATACGCATGCTACGACATGTACAGGCAGATCTTGGACATGAGGGCGTGTCTGCTTCCCGTAACCAACGAGTACACGGATAGCCGCAGCGTCATGATCAAGCGTGCCAGGAAGGTCTAGATGTTGTACTTTATCTGTTTATCAGCACCTTTATCATCTGAGTGTTTCATGCATTAGCCTATGTGTCGTAATTATCTGTTTTGTCCGAAATATTTCTTTTAAGAACCCATTAACCTGATTGCTTTTTTAGTGGCTATTTGCTTATGTATATAAACTAGTTCACTTGTCCGTAAAAAAAACTAGTTCACTCGGCTGACGTGATTTGAATCTCCTTCCTCCCAACATATTCCCCTCCTTAGGTGGACCCAGCAGGTCTCTGAATTTTCTCCCACTTTCTTTTTCGATGTAAACTGAGTTTTCTCCAAGTACTTTCCCCTAGAACCAACTCAACTGTCCCGCGTCTAGCCTAAAAAATAATAATACCCCACGTACTATTAACTCATCAAATTAAAATGATATTTTATTTCGTAAGTTGAAAGTTCTTACAAAATAATAATAATAATTGTTTATATATAACTTGGCAAGTTAACTCCTAGTGATTGCGTACATAAGCTTGCAAAGATTTTACTGACGTGCAATCATGTGTTTATGTTTTTATAACATTTTTCCATCTAGCCCAACATGATATTTTTCACCCAGCCCAGCAAGTTCGCGGATTTCGAGAAAAATGCAAATGGGATTTAAACGGGCTGCATAGATGCTACATCATTGTTTCACCCAGCCCACCAAATGGACTAAAAAACAAACGGACTGATAGCTGGGTCCACGGCCACAGCCCAGTTTTTTTGTGATTTACCAAGTAAGTCGTTTTGTCAGGCCTGTTGGGCTGCAAATCTTTCAAGACGAGGAGAGCATTCATTCGGCTGGCCTAGAAAATGGCCCATCAGTAATGATAAATGGGCTGTACATTTTTAAAACACATCAAACCGGCAATTAGTTTCAAATATCTTTTTTTCATTTCAAGATTTTAAATTACATTAATTTTTATGCGTGGAGAATTTGTTGGATTTTATATTGATATACATTTATTTTTTAAATCAGTTTGAATGTGAGTCGAAAATTCGGGATTAAAAACAGTTCGGACCAAAACGAAATATGCAAAATTTTGTATAATTTTTTAACCGTGGCCACAATATGGGCTGTAATGCTAAGAAAAAGAATATGGGCTCCAAAAAACCTTAAGAATTAGCAAATGGGTTGTATGTTGTTTTCCACAGATTTGAGGCTTTCCTAAAAAAAGGTTGACGCACAAGCAGCGACTGTTGGATGTCCATCGAACGGCCGTCGTGCTTTTCAATCTCTGCTCTTCCTGCTCCAGCCGCTCAAACAAGCGCCAGCGGGAGGACTGCCTGCTCCCTCCTCCCCGCGGCCGGCTGTGCTGCCGGGCAGGCCTCACCACCCCATCGTACTCCCATCGCTGGCCTATCCATCCCTCTACTCACCCACACCTGTTGTTATTCTCCGGCGACGGCAAACGAACCAGTAAACCCTCATACAGTCATACTCCCCTCCGCGTGGGAAACAACTGCCGAGTCTTCCCTGCCTCCGTGTCGTTCCCTTCCTAGGCCTCGCCGTCGTCCACCGCCCTGGTGCTCTCGGTGCGGCCTGGTCAATGTGGTCAACGACCGACATGCATCTGAAGTGGACTGTACGTGGAGAGGCCGACAGCTGGGTTCACGGCCGCACGCAAGGAAATGCCTCCTTATTATGCGCAAAATATTTATTCCTCCACCTGACATCAGGGACCCACCGAAAGGGCCTCTGTATTTCATGAAAAAAACGTTACCGCCGCTGACCGCTCGGACCCACCAGCTATATCTTCGCACGCAAGGAAGTGCCTCCTTATTACACACAAAAAAATGAATACTCCCCCTGTTAGCTGGGACCCAGTATAGTGGTAGGCTGACTTGTGGGCCTACTAAGTTGACGGGGACGGAGGGCTTTGTCAACTTAGTCAATATATGCACGATTCTAGCTCGAGTGACCGTATGATGTCCATCCAACGGCTGTAGTGCTTCTTCAACCTCTGGTCTTCTTGCTCCAGCTGCCCAAACCAGCACCAGTCGTGCCTCGTGCTCCTGCCTCCCGTGGCCGGCTGCGATGCGGCAGAGGCCTCACCGCCCCCTACTACTCCGACCGCTGGCCAGGCCATCCCTCTACTCACCCACACCCCCTGTTATTCTGCGGATGGCAGCCTCACACCGCAGCGAACCAGTGAACCCTCGTACTCCTCTACGCGTGGGCATACACTGCCGCGTCTTCCCCAGCTCCACGTCATCCCCTTCCTAGGCCTCGCTATTTTCCACCGCCCTGGTGCTCTCGGCGCGGCGTGGTCAACGTGGTCAAGGAACGGCTTCCATTGGACGTGGACTGTACGTGGAGAGGCTGACGGTTGGGTCCACGGCCGCAGCAAGGAAGTGCCTCCTTATTACGTGCAAAATAATTATTCGTGCATCTGACAGCGGGGACCCACCGGACAGGCCACCGTATTTCGCGAAAAAATGTTTCCCCCTGACTGCTGGGACCCAGCAGCTACACCTTCGCATGCAAGGAAGTGCCTGATAGTCGGGACCCACCTGGTCGAAGCATACGTAGCGTTGTCATTCTAGTCGCGAACGTGTACGTACATATATACTGGTGGATGTAGAGGCGCGCGCGTGTCATAGTAGAGGCGCGCACGTAGCATGTACACATACGTACAGTGGCCAGGGTGCAAGAAAGAAAATACTGCCACATATGTGTACATACGGGCGGGGTCTCGAACGCCTACTCGCACATACGTACGGCCAGGGCTCGTGTACATGGCTGGGTCGGAACGGAGAAACAGCATCGTCGTCGTGTTCATGGGGAAGCAGCGTCGTCGTCGTGTTCATGGGGAGGCAACGGAATGCGTCATGTTCATTGGGAGGCAACGGAATGTGTCGTATTCATCGGGAGGCAACGGAACGCGTGGGAGCCAACCGGCTGGGTCGGAACAGAATGCATGGTCATGTTCATCGGGGGGCTTGGACGGAACAGGCGATGGAAACGAGGCCTGAACGGGGTCCTGTTGATCTGGAGGGGTCTGGCATACCGCAAAACGGAGGAAACGGACCTCCTACGGTCGAAACGGGGGTCCTGTTGATCGGGAGGGGTGTGGCGTACCGCAAAACGGACGAAACAGACCTCCTACGGTCGAAACGGGGGTCATGTTGATCGGAAGGGGTGTGTCGTACTGCCAAACGGACGAAACGGACATCCTACGGTCGAAACGGGGGTCCTGTTCATCGGGAGGGGTGTGGCGTACCACAAAACGGGACTCCACGGGATACTATTCATCTCCATCATCGACCTCCTCCAGCCTCCACGGGCTCCTGTTCATCCAGCCTCCACCGCGCGCTACTCCACCGGCTACTATTCAACCACACCTCCACCGTCTACTGTTCATCCAGCCCTCCACACCACGGGGTCCTATTCAACCACCCCTCCACGGGCACCCCTCCATCGTCTACTGTTCATCTAGCCCTCCACCACACCACGGGGTCCTGTTCATCCAGAGGCAACACCACCGCTCACTGTTCATTCAAACCCCCCGCAACACTCACTGTTCATCCCAGAGGTAGCATCGATCGGCTTTAGTTAGCAGCAGTAGCGAAGGAATCGCTCGATCGGGTTCAGTTAACAGCCATCGATCGATCGCTCGGGTTCAGTAACGCGTAGCTTGCAGTGCAATCGCTCGGGTTCAGTTAGAGCCCAACGCCTCGCTCGGGTTCAGTTAGAGCCAACGTCTCACACACACGCACGTACGTGTACGAGAGAAACGCGCATCGCTCAGCCCCCGACCTCCCACCGTAACCGGGAACTCCCCGAAATTTTCCTCCCCCTCGCTTCAACCACGATTTTTTCCGTCATGGACGGCCCAAAGAATGTCATGCAGCTGCGTCTCCAGCCCGCCCAGGATGAAAAGCCCATTTTCTGTCATGATTTTTTGTCATAGAAGTAGGAGCCCACCACATCTATGATGATACCGGGTTTTGTCACAATTATCGTCATAGAAGTGTCATATGTATGACAGGAAAAAAATTCGTTCAGCCCAAAATGTCACGGATGTGTCTTTTTTTGCAGTGCAACCCTCCTTCATCACCAATTCCATGATGCTCCCCACCGGGAGTGAATAATTCCTTCATAGGCTCGCTGGTCGGTGAGGAGTTGGATGAGATTCATCATGTAATCATGTTAGTTTTGTTAGGGCTTGATCCATAGTATCCACTATGTTCTGAGATTGATGTTATTAGGACTTTTCCAGGCTTAATGCTTGTCACTAGGGCCCGGGTGACATGATTTCAGATCTGAACCGTTTATGTTCTCACCATTATATCTATGTTCTAGATCCAATTTTGCAAGTCATATTCACCTACTACGTGTTATGATCCGTAAACCCCAATGTGACAGTAATTGAGATACTTTCCGATGATGATAGTAGTTTGAGGAGTTCATGTATTCATTATGTGTTAATGCTTGGTTTCGGCTCTCTATTAAAAGGAGGCCTTAATACCTCTTAGTTTTCTTATGGACCCCGCTACCACGGGAGGGTAGGACAAAAGATGTCATGCAAGTTATTTCCATAAGCAAGCATGACTATTTACGGAATACATGCCTACATTATATTTATGAACTGGAGCTAGTTTTGTATCGCCCTAGGTTATGGCTATTATATGATGAATATCATCCAACGAGTTCATGATCCAATGCCTACGAATTTTCCACATATTGCTCTCGCTAAGTTACTCCTGTTGTTGTTACTGTTACACTTGCTACAAAACCATTGCTATCACTGTTACCGTTATTGCTATTTTTACCATTGCTATCAAAACTATCATATTATTGTGCAACTGATCACTTTGTTGCAGATATTTAATCTCCGGGTGTGGTTGAATTGACAACTCAACTAGTAATACTTACAAATATTCTTTGGCTCCCCTTGTGTTGAATCTATAAATTGGGTTGAATACTTACCCTCGAAAATTGTTCCAATCCCCTATACTTGTGGGTTATCACCTGCCACTGCTAACACGGCATATGTGGCGGGCGCCCGCCCGCCAGTGGTACATAGCTAGCAGTGGCGAGCATGCCCTAGGGCCCGCTGCTAGTTATGACCACTAACGGCACTGATGGTGCACACTCTCGGTGGCGAGCTCTTCTCGATGCCCTCCACTGCTAATAATTTAGGGAATTGAGACAAATACATAAACTATACTACGAATATGTGACACAGTACAGGTCATGTAATACAAGGTGTTCATAGATACATGCACATCATATAAGAATTATAATATATTCATACATCATGATTGATTTACAATTTTGCATAGCATGGGATGAGGAGTGCACACAAAGATAATTAATGTTCAAATCGAATAAGAAAAAAAAACATGATATATGATAAGTTAACAACAATAGATACTTTTTATCATCCAAGGTAAATAACTCATCATCATTCTAGCACATGATAAGTACTAGCTATGACCTACTCCTCTCTCTGAGGTAAAATTGTACTCCCTGCATTCCTAAATGTAATGCGCATAGAGAAAAGCCCACATACCAATGCATGTGCTGGCGTTATATTTTGGACGAGAAAGCCCCCTATCAATTTGTAGCAGACACCATCTGCCCAATGCGCCAGTAGACTAGAAAATTGGAGTAAAACTACTGCGCCCTCCCATCATCTTGCTCTGTCCCATCCCATGTGTACGAGAGGGAATAAACAAGGGAAGGAGGCGATGCATTGGGTGGGTTGGCAGAGGGTTAGTTTTGTCTAAAATTGTCCTGGACTCGAACTACGCACTACATTACGGAATTTCCTCAGAAAACTAATACGCACTATATTGAGGAACAGAGGGAGTATAAAACAAGTAAATCACTCCATCTCTGCAATGGAGAACTGAGATCCACATGTCTCCAATACGTGGCCTGCGCACATCCATGTTGTCTCCAATTGGTTGTATGCGTGTGTCCATTATTTTGGCCCATCCTTTGATGTTGATGCGTACATCTGTTGAAGAAATCGAGTATGCACTAGAGAAAGACACTGGCGGACTTGGCTGTAAGCTAACAATATGCATGTTACCTTTCATAAACGTCAGGTCAGGCAGAACATCCCGCGGGAGCTTCTGTTGAAGAAAATAATAGTAATATAGTTAGCAATGTAGTTTTGCCTATATGGGAAAGATAGACTAGTGAGATAATGGTACAAAGTCTTACCATTCTATGCGCACGGATGTTACCATG
Source organism: Triticum aestivum (assembly GCF_018294505.1). Lineage (NCBI taxonomy): Eukaryota > Viridiplantae > Streptophyta > Magnoliopsida > Poales > Poaceae > Triticum > Triticum aestivum. The sequence continues at coordinate 580,512,553 of NC_057797.1, read as the reverse complement.
GTTTAACGCGTGGATTAGAGGCATGTATCCAGTATAATTGTTGCTAGTTTGATAATTGGTCTTAAAAGTCTCAAAATCATTAATAAATGAGACAAGAGATTTTTTTCTCGTCACAAGTTATCTTTGAGCCGTAAGTGTAGTACGTCTTGTATACCGCCTTCCTTGTATTTCTTGGGGCAAAGAAATAAGCTATCAATTAAAAATAAACAACTTTAGTACGGATGAATACCAATCATTTTTAAATAAACAATATAAATTACTTAACAAATTAGTTGATAAATTCACCTATAGGTAGAACTGGAATCATGTCCATATCCACCCAAATTTTGATATTATCATCATGATCATCTTCACCACCAATATCGAAGGTTATTTTCATATCCTCCTCAAATATGTAGGCCCTACATAGTGCCCTCCAATTTGAACAACCAAAATGGGATTCATTTACTCCATTGTAGAGCTTAACCTCAAAAGTGAAACCATGTTTCGTCTTGATGGCGGCGAGCCCGATGGCGTGGCTGCAAATGGGTCGACGTCTAGCTGTGTGGCGGCTGCGTGCGGGTCTCCTTGTGGCGGAGGCCTTCGCCGGCGGCGGGGCGGCACGTGCGCGGCATCCGGCGAGGGGTGGGGGCGCGGCCGCGGTGGCTCCCCGTGCGACACGGATCTCATCTGGTATGCAGTGAAGAGGCTGCGGCGTGTGCCCTCGGGGAGGATGGATCTCCTCGCCCAGATCCGTCGGTGGAAGGGCAATGCTGGTTGACACCAAGTGTCGAAGGCGGGCAGCATGACGGCGATGGATTGGATCGGGGTGGCATGGGGGCCTGCTGTCGTGAATAAAGGTGGCGATCCTCCTGCTCTACTTGCATCATGGTAACGTCCAACATGATCGACCCTCCTTGATCTGGCCATCACGGGTTCCGGAACTGTTGACGGAGATCTCGCCCAGGAGATCAGGCTCGGATAGTATCCGGTCGTGTGCGTCTAGATCAGACTATGAGATTCTGAGGGCGCAGCGCAAAGCTCTAGAGTTTGTTGATACCATGGGACATGTCGGCATTTTGATTTATATGGAGTAAACGGCGATGGATAAGGTCATGGTGAATGAGATCAGAGGATCGGTTAGTCGGACGGGGCCTCGGTTGCGATGGAGCCAGACAGGTGTTTGACAACTCTCAGAGGCAGCACTGATATGTGGGGGCGGCAACACTGCAGGTTTTCATTTTTGGTGGTGCTCATCGGGTGCTGAGTCATGACTTTCAGGGTGAAAGCCTAAGGCCTGACCTTTATTGGTTGTGTCTAGCAATTGCCTTGCTGAAGGAATTGTTTTGAGAGCTCGGACTTTCTATAGGGTGAAAATCTAAGATCTTGGATCGGGCAACAATGGCGCTTGTGCACAGTTTCCTTCATGAAGGCATTGCTTTTGGAGACCTTTTATGTTTCCTGGGTGTTGTATTTGGTGGTGGTTGGTGTGCTACTGCCGAGAGGAGTTGATAGCTATGGTGGGATCTTTGTTTTTTCCTTTCTTTTTTGTTTTCTCCTTTGGCTGTGTGCATCTTGGAGGTCTTGTGACTTCTTGCAGGTGCAGAGCCTGGATGTAATTTGTATCTCCTTGATATTGATATATTCCCTTTTTCGAAAATGTTTAGTCTTGAGGTAAGCTTTCTTCGTCTCTGTACGCTCCCTATCTTCGAAACCGAGTTTGTCTAAGACATAGGTCTTGCGTAGCAGGGGATGCACTAGTTGAATTGCAAAAAACGAAAATAACACGTTAAAATAAGAGCCACAAGTCATATGCTTAAGTAAATACTTGTTGTCATTATATATTGTCTCATATTTGAAGCATTCCGTCAGCGTGGGGGTGAAGTGATGATGATATGGACCTGGGGTAGGGTCATAGGCCTGACCTATACGTCCTATCCAAGGTCACTGTCATAGAAGCAAAGAAGCTCAAGAGACCACGGGGAGAGCCCAACAAAGGTGTCGAGTGCAATCCACTCGACCGACCAGCTACTTGGAGACCCCTCCTTCCTGAAGTCACTCGACCATACAAGAATCCACTCGACTTATTGGAGACCAAGAGTCATCTAGAACAGCAACAGACGAGCGTTCACTCTGTAGTATTTAAGACCATTAAGGCATTTAAGGCTGGCATTACCAGTAACGCCTCCTCTTTACGTACATTGAACTCTTGATAATGAAGGATGGCCAGGGTCCTGGCGTACTCTATATAAGTCACCCCCCTCCTCTGGCACAAGGGTTCGCAACCCCTGTAACACACACACACATAATCCAGTCGACCGCCTCCGGGCACCGAGACATAGGGTTGCTACTTCCTCTGCGAAGGGCCTGAACTCGTAAAACCCATGTGTACAACTTCGCCATAGCTAGGATCTTGCCTCCTCATACCTACCCCCCATTCTACTGTCAGTCTTAGATCCTCGACAGTTGGCGCCCACCGTGGGGCCGGTGTCTTAGCGACTTTTTGGTGGAGTTGCGATTTTTTCCGATTCTTATCATCATGGTTTCCGCTGGCGGACTGGCTGAGGGCCGTGAGATCCGTCTCGGCGTGCTCGTTTTCGTTACCGACGACTCCACTTGGCTTCAGGAAGCTCCAATCGACGTTGAGGCGCTCCCCGTCCGCGGGGCGACGCACTTTCGCGCGTGCGTTTGCGGCGTCCTTCTCCGGCAGCCGTCGACCCAGTATCGGTCGGCTCCTATGGTGCCCTCGCCCCCCGTTGTTCGCCAACGCAAGCGTTCTGGTCGGTCGTGGCTCCAGCGGTGGGTGAGACACGCGGTGGCCCGTCAGTCGGCCACCCCACAATTCACGGCAATCGAGCCCGACGAAACTCTCTATGGCATGTTCGACCTATCGACTGGCTTCGTCGAGACCGCATCCGAGTGCGACAGAAGCGATCTCGCAGCAGAAATCTTGATGGTCAACGGACCACGCAGTCCTCCTGGCTTCCCCGCGACGATGGTGGTGATGGCAGCGGCAATCTGTCGCGCGTTCACGAGGAGTACCGCCCCGAGCCCCTTTCTTCGCAGCAGAGGGAAGAGCTTCGCCGCCGCAATATGGATGCGCTTCACACTCCTATCGTTGGAGAAACCCCAGAGGCCCGGGACTTGGAGGAGGCGCGCATGGCCAACTTGGCTAAGCACACTCGACTAGAGAACCTGCCGCATGCACTCGACGAGTGTGCTCGGTAGCGGATTCCTGAGTCTAGTCGACGACAACTTTTTCCGCCTCAACCTCAGGTATATCGCACTCCGATTCAAAATCTCACGGCAGCGGCCCACATAGCAGAGTCAATTCAGCCTTCCCAGTCAGAGGCTGGCAGAGGTTTGATGCAGATCCGGGCCTTGCTCCGGGCGGCCAAAGAGTAGAACACAGCAGTATCTCAGTCGCGGAATAGGATTCATAGCAGATTTGTGATGGCAGATACTGTTCAGTCGGCTCACAGCCTAGGATATCCCCTGTGGCGTGAAGGACGTGGGCATAGGCAAGATCAGTACAGAAACCACGAGCAATATGATCACCGACTCAGCCAAAATGACCATCGTCGAGTGCCCACGCCTCCTCCGAGGAGTGGGTCATATGTGCCTCGACAGCATGATGACAGACGTCCCCACAGTGGTGGGCAAAGATTACCAGTCGACCCAAGGGAGCCGGGCTTTGATGCGAGATCTATTCTCATTCAAGGTCTGGTTGACAGGAACAGAGCACATAGAGAAGGCCGTGACAGGGATTACTCGACTGGCAGCCGAGTGCATGTTTCAGGTCCCAAGTGTTTCAGCAGAGCCATCAGGGCCGCAGTGATTCCTCCCAACTTCAGGTTGGCGATTGGAGTCAGCAAGTTTACTAGTGAGTCTAAGCCTGACACTTGGCTTGAAGACTACCGAGTGGCTGTACAAATTGGTGATGGCAATGATGAAGTGGCCATGAAGCACCTTCCTCTAATGTTGGAAGGCTCGGCCAGAGCATGGTTGAACCAGTTAGCACCTGGCAGTATATTCAGCTGGGAGGAACTCGCCCAAGTGTTTGTTAGGACTTTTGAAGGTACTTGGAAACGACCAGCGCGGTTGACAGAATTGCAGCATTGTATGCAAAAATCGAGTGAAACTCTGAGAGATTTCATTCAGAGGTGGACTACTTTGCATCACACAGTGGAGAATGTGTCTGAGCATCAAGCAGTTTGTGCCTTCAAGGAAGGCGTTAAGTATCGAGAGCTAGTCCTGAAGTTCGGTCAGACAGGAGATATGTCCCTTACTCGGATGATGGAGATAGCCACTCGGTACGCTAACGGAGAAGAAGAGGATTGACTCCACAGTGGAAAGGGCAAACCAGTCGGATAAGACACCGGTGGAGGTACTTCCAATCAGAAACAGAAGCATAAGGCCGAGCCAGCTGCTCCTGGTGAGGCTTTAGTTGTGGCTCAAGGAAAGTTCAAGGGGAAGCCCAAAGGGCCCTGGAACCCCAAGAAAGTGAAGGATCAAGCCGGAAATGATGTGTTGGATTTACCATGCCACATTCATACCAAGAAAGATGAAGAGGGTAATCTGATTTACCCTAAACACACCACTCGACAGTGTCGACTCCTGATCCAGCAGTTCTGAGAGAAACAAACCAATGAGAAGGAAAAGGAGTCGGACAAGGGTGAGGATAAGGAAGAGGATGATGATGGTTTTCCCAACTTCAACTCCACTCTGATGATTTAGATGCTGAGAGCAAAAGTCGATTGAAAGTTATCAACAGAGAAGTGAACATGGTTGCTCCGGCAACACCAAGTTATTTGAAGTGGTCCCAGACTGCCATCACGTTTGACCAGTCTGACCATCCAGCATGTATAGCCACCCCTGGGAGGCAAGCGTTGGTGGTCGACCCAGTTGTTGAAGGCACTCGATTGACTAAAGTGTTGATGGATGGTGGTAGCGGCCTGAATATCCTTTATGCTGAAACCTTGAAAGGAATGGGCATTCCGATGTCCAAGCTTAGTGAAAGTAATATGAGTTTTCATGGCGTTATACCTGGCAAGAAGGATGAATCACTAGGCCAGATCGCCCTTGATGTGGTTTTCGATGATTCCAAGAATTACCGCAAGGAAAAGTTGACATTTGAAGTAGTGGATTTCCAGAGTGCTTATCATGCTATTCTGGGTAGGCCTGCTGTCGGTGGGAACGACACCTATGGGATCACAAGAATCCCTACTGTGGTTAGCGGGGCACGGGGTCATGAGAAGAGCGGATCAAACAGATAGCACACGGTTCGTTTATCCAGGTTCGGGCCGCGAGGATGCGTAAAACCCTACTCCTGCTTTGGTGGATTGTATATCTGTGTTCTTGAGCTAACTATGGGGCGTGAGGAGCTCCAAAAAGCCGAATCCTTCCTCTGGTCGCCTCGGGCCTCCTTTTATAGAAGAAAGGGGTTGCCACACTGGCACACAGGAGGTGGAAAGGGTACAGTGCTGCGAGGTTATCCCTCGCATCACATGACAAGGCGCATTTAATGTGTCTTGCTTAGGTGTCCTTGCTTTATCGGGGATGGGGGAGAAACCTGTCTCGTCCGTCGTCGCTCCTTCTTGTGTCGACACGCGCCTTGGCCAGTGACGCCTGCGATGCCATGTGGGTAGGCAGGCAGCTGAGGTGGCGCAGTGGTGGGTCTTCACGAAGATCTGCATGTCGCCACGCGGGTGCCTGCCCAGCTGGTTGGGTCGGCAGCTGCATGCATGCGGTAGTGGAGGTTTAGTCGGTGTGGGCCTGATGGTGGCCATGCGGGTGTCCTCGGCAAGGGCCTTGCCGGGGCCCCAGCAAGGGTCTTGCCGAGGCGCCTGCTGTCATCCCCGGCAAGGCGCAGGGGGCCTTGTGGTCTTCCTCGGCTGGGATCCTGCCAAGGGTTGTCGTCTCCTTAGTGCGTATCTGATCTTGAATGTCTTCACAAAGATCTGCATGCCGCCACGGGGATGTCTCCCGAATCCTTGCCCTTTGGGGGCAGTGGACTCAAGGGTGATTTGCTCCGTAGGCGCGGGACGAGTCACCGCGGCAAGGGTCTTGCCGGGGCTGCTAGAACTGTCTCCCGGCAAGGATCTTGCCGGGGGAGTCCACTTCGTCCCCTTTGATCTTCGTGGTCTTGGCCTTGGCGTCGTTCTAGTTCTCTTGAGCTTCGGTCTTACCCTGGCTCACCTCCCTTGTCTTGCTTGGTGTGGTGGTATCTGCGGCTCAGACTGCCCGTGCACAGTTATAGGGGTACAAAAAGTGTACCCCTCTTTTTGTACACCGATAGGAGCCCCCGGGCCTGGGCCACACATAAGCGCAACGCGTTGTTGGGCTAGGCCCAAAAAGGGTGTGCGGGCAGGCGGGGTGGTTTTTACCGCGGTAAGATTCTTCGCGCGCTGCGCTTCCCACGATTCCCATGTGTGTCGCGGCGTGGGGAGGCGTGCGTGACGTGGGTGGCATGCGTGGGGTTGGTTCCCGCGGGCATGCGTCACATCACAGTTAATGTGAAAGGAGGCGGCCCGTGTTTTCCCCATAAGAAGGAATAACCGTGGGCGCGCTGCTCACTTTCTCCTCTTTCCTCGTGCCTTCTCCAATCTTAGAGCCGTCGTTTCCTCTCTTCCTTCCCTCCTAAGCTTCCATCGTCGCCTGCCGTCGTTGCTTTGCCATCCCCCTTCCTCAGTCCTCTAACTTTCTTAGCCGCCATGGCGCCCAAATCCGCCAAGAGCAAGGGGGTGGCTAAGGGCGCTGGGACTATGGAGCCGTCGGAGAGTGCGCTATTGGGGGACCGGACAAAATCCGCCTTCTTCTTCCCCTCGACGGTTGATGTTCGTGAGCTCCGGGCCTCCTTCAGGCCTCTATGGGGAGTGAAGACGGGGGGAGAGAATTCGGGACATCCGGCGACGCGCGTCATTCCTGCCGCTTGCACCGATCCTGCACCAAATCGGTATCCCTTTTTCGTCGATTATCTTTCTTGCGGGTTATGTCCCCCTTTTTCCGATTTTTTCTGCGACATCATGCACACCTTTGGCTTTCGCCTCTTGGATTTTACTCCAAGCGTGGTGGCGTGCATGGCTTTCTTCGCGCATCTTTGCGAAGGCTTTGCCGGGGTGCAGCCCAACACGGCACTCTTCCGCCATTATTTCTCCCCTCGGATCCAACTGGGAGGTGCCGTCTCTGGTTGCGTCACCTGGATCCCAAGATCCAAGGGGGCGTACCCGGACGGTGCCATGAAGGAGAGGTGGGAGGAATGGCGTGGCCGGTGGTGCTGGATTGAAAATGAAGACCCGCCGGAATTCTGCAAGGTCCGCCGAGTGCCGCCGGTCCGCGGCAGCGATTGGAGTGATGTCGACATCACCGACGGGAGGCTCACTGTCGCCACCGCCAGGATTCTTCGGCTCACCCGGGCTGGACTCACCCTTGAGATGATCGGGGCGGACTTCATTCGTCGCCGGATTGCCCCGTTGCACAACAAGGGGAGGCCAGCCTGGCTTTTTACGAATCCGGCTGACATTATGCGACTCCGCCCCGGCCTCGACCACAATTTCATGGTGATGGCGCATGCCCACTTCTGCCAGCGGCTTTTTCAGCTTGATGTGGGTCACGACGGCGAGGTCGAACGGACCGGCAAGGCCGCGAGGGCCGCCGCAAAGGTTGGCAAGGCCATCAAGGGGCCGTTCTTCAAGTTGCCAGCGGGGGTGGTCCCGTTGTGTAATAATTCACATCGGTCCGAGATCATCTCTATGATGCCGGACTATAACGCGCACGGCCCTGTCCCGAGCTGGAAGGAGCCGAAGGATGCTGATGTGCAGCAATTCTTTGACACCCTGATCGAGGTGTATGTCAATGCTGACGCCGAGTGGTGGCTTGTCATGGACACCACCCAGGCAGAGCTGGACTACATCGCCACTAGGGCGAGGGAGGCACAGCTTTCCATGGAGGCCGGCAGCGTCGGGGGTGTGGAGGATAAGGCCGCAATGGCTGCGGAGGAAGAGGAGCTCACCCAGTGGGCGGCGGCCTCCGAGGAGGTTAGCAGCGCCGACACAGGAGCTCCGCTTGTCGAAGATGCGGTCGACGAGTCGTCTGGGGAGGAGGATGTGGCGGCGGGCTCGACGCCAGCTAGGGGAAGAGGGCGAGTCCTGCGGCGGGCTGGCTCTGGCGAGCCGGTCCGGCCCGGCAGGGCTGCGCGGCCTCAATTGACCCTGGAGGGGTCTGGGCGTCATACGAGGGACACGGCAGCGAAGAGGCTGACGAAGGCCGCTAAGAAGAAGAAGACAACTGCCCCTTCATCGTCTGGGCGCGCACAAACCCCGCCTTCTTCTCCTCCTCCGGCAGATGTCGACTCGGATGTTGACGCGGAGCTCCCTTTTGATCTTGGGCCTCTCAGCCCGAAGAGGAAAAGGGGAGTGGTGGAAGAGGAGGAGATGGATGACGAGTAAGTAGTTCGTTCCTTACTGCCATTTCCATTCCTCTGAATTAAGTCACTCATCTTGATCCGTTTTTGCTTTTGCAGGGATGCAGAGACGTTGGCCCAGAGGGTGAAGAGGGCGAAGGCCTCAGCGAGCAGTCAGCCCCCGGCTGGGGCTTCAAAGACGCCACTGGTGGTGTTGAGCAGCCCGGACGGCAGCCCCCGGCACAGCCCCCAGCGTAAGTTCGCCACCCTCCTCTTATTCGACACGTGGTAGGCATTCGATGCTATGGTGTTGACCTTGTCGGGTTTGCAGGAGGGGAGCAGCAGCAGGAGGAGCCGTAGAGGGCTACCCCCAACACACCACCCCCATCGACTACGCCGTCGTGAGGGGCGTCCCCGGCAAGGGCATCAAGCACGGAGCCCACACCCATGGAGGAAGAGGGGAACTTGAGCGCTGGTGACTCTGCCACGGCGTCAAATGCTGGTGGGGAGGGGACTTCTGCTTCACAGCCTGGCACTGGTGAGTCGCCTGTCCTCCGTCTCTATTTTTTCCTTATGCTTTTTCTTGGCTTCAATGCTCCCATTACTACCCAGGCCCTCCTTCAATAGGTATGGAGGACGTGGATACTGTTGTTGGGAATATGGCTGAGGAGGCCGCGGCGGAGGCCGACAGGATTGCCGCCGAGGAGGCCGCCAGAGATGCTGACGAGGCCGCCGCTGGTGAGGCCGCCAAGGATGCTGCCGAGGACACCGCTGCGGGGGGCGCCAAGGCGACCGGCGAGGCTTCTGCCGAGAGCGCCAGTGGTGGGCCCGCCGGGGAAGCCGGCAAGGCCACCGCCGAGGAAGAGGTGGTTGATGATCAGCCTCCTTCCTCCTCAACCTCGGGCCCCGGCAGATACCTGAAGGTGGGCAACGATCTTTTCGTCCATCTTCCAGGGGCGTTAAGTTCCCGAGCGCCCGCCGAAGGGGAAGTCTTTGACGGCGAGGTGCTTGCCGCCACCGGGCTCGAGGTTGTCGATGAGCCGGGCGTTGGCGGTGATGGTTCTCCAAAAGAGCAGCTTTTTCGTGCCATGGGGGCCAACTTTCGGAAGCTCCAAGCGCTCTACCATGCTCGCCTGGACAAGGTCAAGTCCGGGATGGAAACGGCGAACAACGCGGAGGTGGACTTCAAGGCGCGCGTTGCTGAGATGCAGACCTGGTTTCACCAGACTCACAAGGAGCAGAGGGCCTTTCAGGAGGAATTGGCCAAGCATGATGTAGAGCTCACCATGAAGATGGCTGACATCGAGAAGGCCCAGGAAAAGGCGGCGAACTTGGCTGCCGCGGCCGAGGCCGCCCGGAACCAGCATCAAGCCGCATTGGATTCCCAAGAAGAGGACCTCTCCATGCGTGAGGCGAAGCTTGCCGCAACGCTCCGTGGCAAGGATGAGGAGCTCGAGGCCCTTGTCGTGCGACGGACTCGCGAGCTGGAGCAGAGGCACAAAGAGGCACTCGATGCCCAAGCTCTGGCCCATGCCGGCAAGGTGAAGGAGTTGGAGGTAGAGCGGGACGAGCTGAACGAGCAGGCCCTCAAGCTGTCCAACGAGAAGAGCACGCTCAACAGTGCCTTGGTAGAGGCGCAAGGAGTGGTCATCAGCAGGGCTGGGGAGCTCTCCGAAGCGCAAAACTTCATCAGAGATCTCAAGCTGAAGCTGGAGAATCTCGAGAAGATGTTGTCGGAGAGCACGGCTCGGGAGGATACCTTGACCAGGAGCCTGGAGGAGGAGAAGCAGCTGCGGGCGAACGAGGCCGCCTCCCACCAGGAATATGTGGCGGGCGAGAACAGATGGATCAGCCGTCTAGAGGACGTCGCCGGCAGGGTCACCTCGCAGTTGGCCACCATGGGGGTGCCAAACGTGAGGTATGCCCCTGAGCACAGCGGGACCGTCAACGCCAAGCTGACCCAGTTCTTCAAGGGCGTCCTTGGAGCCTTGGCTTATCTTCACTCCAGCAGAGCGGCCACGTTGGCCGGGGAGGCCCGGCGACTTTGCCGGAGGGTCGTGACCAAGGTCCTCACCAAGATGGCGTGCTGGAATCCCGACCTTGACTTCGAGGCCGCGATGGATAGCTTGTCGGATGGTACTGACCTCACGGTGCTCAAGGAGCGCATCAAGCCCATCATCGACTGCATCGACGAAATCACGAGGGTGGAAGGCCAGCGCCGGGATTAGGCATCCCATTCTTCTTCGCCGCTGCGGGTTCCCGACCAAGACAAATTTTATCTTTAGTTAGAACTGCAGCAATGATGTGATGTAACATAACTTTTGCAGTACTCTTAATTTCATGCACGTTATTTCCCCGTTCAATTCCTATTTGTATGCGAGCCCTACGTCGATTGGGTAGGCTCGCCGGCGCGGAAGCCCCTAGCGGCGTTTTGGGGACGGATCCCCATGGGCCTGCTGGGTATGCATGCTGCCAGATGAGCCACCTTTCCGTTCTGAATGCGGCCGCTCGAACTGTCGAGCTTGACTCGAGTCAGAATCGAGAGCGTTGTTGATCGCGGAAGGCTACTCTGCCATTCTCGACGCAGCCGCTTAAGCTGTTGAGCGGACTCGAAACAGGGCAAGGGCGTTGCTGATCATGGGAGAGCCCCCTGGCGTGCAGGTTTCTCATACAAAGGCGTGACATCTCCAAGGGGAATAACCTCATATAAGAAGGATAGAACAAATAAGGGTTCAGTGCAACTTAGCTTCTGTTTGCAATCGCTCGAGTGCCGATCTTCTGGCCTCCTTTCTTCTCCAAGGGTCACGAAGATGAAGGAGTGCCGGGCTAACTGCTAAAGCCGATTCTCACAACTGCGCCCCCTACCTGGCGCGCCAAAGATGTCGGTGGGAACGACACCTATGGGATCACAAGAATCCCTACTGTGGTTAGCGGGGCACGGGGTCGTGAGAAGAGCGGATCAAACAGATAGCACACGGTTCGTTTATCCAGGTTCGGGCCACGAGGATGCGTAAAACCCTACTCCTGCTTTGGTGGATTGTATATCTGTGTTCTTGAGCTAGCTATGGGGCGTGAGGAGCTCCAAAAAGCCGAATCCTTCCTCTGGTCGCCTCGGGCCTCCTTTTATAGAAAAAAGGGGTTGCCACAGTGGCACACAGGAGGTGGAAAGGGTACAGTGTTGTGAGGTTATCCCTTGCATCACATGACAAGGCGCATTTAATGCATCTTGCTTAGGTGTCCTTGCTTTATCGGGGACGGGGGAGAAACCTGTCTCGTCCGTCGCCGCTCCTTCTTGTGTCGACACGCGCCCTCGCCAGCGACGCCTGCAATGCCATGTGGGTAGGCAGGTAACTAAGGTGGCACAGTGGTGGGTCTTCATGAAGATCTGCATGCCGCCACACGGGTGCCTGCCCAGCTGGTTGGGTCGGCAGCTACATGCATGCGGTGGTGGAGGTTTAGTCGATGTGGGCCTGATGGTGGCCCTATTGGTGTCCTTGGCAAGGGCCTTGCCGGGGCCCCGGCAAGGGTCTTGCCGAGGCGCCTGCTGTCATCCCCAGCAAGGCGCTTGCCGGGGGCCTTGTGGTCTTCCTCGGCTGGGATCCCACCAAGGGTTGTCGTCTCCTTAGTGCATATCTGATCTTGAATGTCTTCACAAAGATCTGCATGCCGCCACGGGGATGTCTCCTGAATCCTTGCCCTTTGGGGGCAGTGGACTCAAGGGTGATTTGCTTTGTAGGCGTGGGACGAGTCGCCGCGGCAAGGGTCTTGCCGGGGCTGCTAGAACTGTCTCCCGGCAAGGATGTTGCCGGGGGAGTCCACTTTGTCCCCTTTGCTCTTCATGGTCTTGGCCTTGGCGTCGTTCTAGTTCTCTTGTGCTCCGGTCTTACCCTGGCTAACCTCCCTTGCCTTGCTTGGTGTGGTGGTATCCGCGGCTCAGACTGCCCGTGCACAGTTATAGGGGTACAAAAAGTGTACCCCTCTTTTTGTACACCGACACCTGCCTATGCACGTTTCATGGCTCGACCATGCTACGTGTATCTTAAATTGAAAATGCCTGGTCCCAGAGGAGTGATTACTATCACTGGCAATCGGCATAAGGCAGAAGAGTGCTTCTAGAAGGGCTCAAAAATCGCCGATGCACAAATGGTAGCAGTCGAAATGCAAGAATACCGGAAAAATGCAGATCCGAGTGATTTGCTGCGCTCCAAGAAGCCTGCCATGGATCCTGCATTTCAGTCGTCCGGTGAAACCAAGCCGATTCATATTCACCCGACCGATCCTAATGCTGCTCCTACTCATATCTCAACATCACTCGACAGCAAATAGGAAGAAGCGCTCATCCAGTTCCTCCGTGAGAACTGGGACATCTTTGCATGGAAACCTTCTGACATGCCGGGTGTACCTAGGGGACTGGCTGACCATCGTTTGCGAGTCGACCCGAAAGTAAAACCAGTCAAGGAACATCTTCGATGGTCCGTCATACAGAAGAGAAAAGCAATTGGTGAGGAAGTGGCTCGGCTCCTAGCAGCCGAGTTCATCCGAGAGATTTACCACTCCGAGTGGCTCGCCAATGTTGTCATGGTCCCCAAGAAGGACGACTCACTTCGCATGTGCATTGAATTCAAGCATATCAATCAGGCCTGCCCAAAAGATCATTTTCCTCTCCCCCGCATCGACCAGATCGTCGACTCGACTGCGGGGTGTGAGCATCTGTCTTTTCTAGATGCCTATTTCGGGTACCATCAGATCTGACTGTATGGACCCGATGAGATAAAAACAGCTTTCATCACTCCATTCGGGTGTTCTTGTTATGTCACCATGCCATTCGGTCTCAAGAACGCTGGAGCCACATTCATGAGGATGATTCAGAAGTGTCTGCTCACTCAAATCAGTCAGAATCTGGAAGCATACATGGATGACATTGTGGTCAAGTCACATAAAGGTTCCGACCTGCTGGCTGACCTTGCTGAAACCTTTGCCAACCTGAGAAGGTATGATATCAAGCTTAATCCATCAAAGTGCACATTCGGAGTTCCTGGCGGAAAGTTACTCAGCTTCCTCATTTCCAAACGAGGGATCAACGCGAACCCAGAGAAAGTTGGTGCCATACTCCGGATGAAACGCCCTGTGTGTGTGCATGATGTCCAGAAGCTTACTGGTTGTTTGGCCGCCTTGAGTCGAATCATTTCTCGCCTTAGTGATAAGGCATTTCCACTTTACCGACTGATGAAGAAATCTGACAAGTTCGAGTGGACTCCTGAAGTTGATGCAGCGTTTGCAGAACTCAAAGCCCTGCTTTCCACCCAGCCGGTGCTCGCAGCCCCAATCAAAAAAGAGCCTTTTGCTGCTTTATATTGCAGCCACTGGACAAGTTGTCAGTACAGTACTCACGGTCGAGCGGGAAGAAGAAGGAAAAGCATATAAAGTTCAGCGCCCAGTATACTATGTTTCTGAAGTTCTAACTCCATCCAAGCAAAGATATCCACATTATCAGAAGCTTGTGTATGGGATTTACATGACCACGAAGAAGGTTGCACACTATTTCTCTGATCACTCCATTACAGTCGTCAGCGACGCACCATTGTCAGAAATTCTGAACAACAGAGATGCAACTGGTCGAGTGGCAAAGTGGGCGATTGAACTCCTTCCCTTGGATATCAAGTTTGAGGCAAAGAAAGCTATCAAGTCCCAGGCAATAGCAGATTTCCTCAGCGAGTGGGTCGAACAGCAACTGCCGACTCAGATTCACTCGGAACATTGGACTATGTTCTTCGATGGATCTAAGATGTTGAATGGTTCTGGTGCTAAAGTAGTATTGGTATCCCCCTGAGGTGACAAGCTCAGCTATGTTCTCCAGATTCATTTTGATTCCTCCAACAATGAAGCTGAATATGAGGCACTTTTGTATGGGTTGTGTATGGCCATTTCACTCAGCGTCTGTCGCCTCATGGTCTACGGTGACTCGGATTTAGTGGTTAATCAAGTAATGAAGGAGTGGGACATCAGAAGCCTGGCTATGACTGGCTATTGTAATGCAGTGAGAAAGTTTGAGAAGAAGTTTGAGGGTTTAGAGCTTCATCACATACCCCGACTGAAAAATCAAGCGGCTGATGATTTGGCAAAGATAGGTTCCAAGAGGGAAGCCATTCCCAGCAATGTGTTTTTTGGAACATATTCATACACCTTCAGTTCAGGAAGATCCTTTCACTGAAGAGCCCCCACAACCAAAGAGTGCCACTAATCCGACTGAAGTCGAAGTCCCAGCTATGGTCGACTTGATCATGGAGGTTTTGGTCATCACTCCCGACCGGACAGTGCCATACATTGCATACATTCTTAGGAAGGAACTCCCAGAAGATGAAGAAGAGGCTCGGCAGATCGTCCGTCGATCCAAAGCCTTTACGGTGATAAGAGGACAGCTGTTCAGAGAAAGTGTAACTGGAGTCAACCAGAAATGCATAACCCCATAAGAAGGTCGAGTGATCCTCAACGACATCCACTCGGGGACCTATGGTCACCATGCTTCCTCTCCGACCATTGTGGCCAAAGCATACCGAGCAGGGTTTTATTGGTCGCGAGCAAATGAGATGGCGAAAGAAATAGTCGACAAATGTGAAGGTTGCCAATTTTACTCGAACATGTCTCACAAACCTGCATCAGCCCTGAAGACCATTCCAATTGTCTGGCCCTTTGCTGTTTGGGGATTGGACATGGTCGGACCTCTGAGGACTGGCAGGAGCGGCTTCACTCATGTGCTCGTGGCAGTCGACAAGTTCACCAAATGGATTGAAGCCAAGCCTATCAAAAATCTTGAAGCCAGTACTGCTGTCAACTTCATCAGAGAATTAACATTCAGATATGGTGTTCCGCACAGCATCATCACCGACAATGGATCTAACTTCGATTCTGATGAGTTCTGAGCTTTCTGTGCTTCCCAAGGCACTCGAGTCGACTATGCTTTAGTCTCCCATCCCCAGTCGAATGGACAAGCAGAAAGAGCAAATGGATAGATTCTCAAAGGACTGAAACCCCGATTGATGTGTGATCTCAAGCATGCAGCAGGCGCCAGGGTCGATGAACTTCCATCAGTGCTTTGGGGATTGAGGACAACTCCAAATCGGTCGACTGGCCGAACTCCATTCTTCTTGGTCTATGGAGCTGAAGTTGTTCTACCGAGTGACTTGCTTCACAATGCACCCCGGGTCGAGCTTTTTCTAAAGATGAAGCGGAACAGGCTCAGCAAGACACAGTCGATCTCCTGGAAGAGGAAAGAGAGATGGCCCTGATCCGGTCGACCATTTATCAGCAAGACCTGCGTCGATTCCACGCCAGAAACGTGAGGGGTCGAGCATTTCAAGAGGGAGACTTGGTTCTTTGAGTGGATCAACAGAAACCTCACAAGCTCGCTCCTGCTTGGGAAGGCCCCTTCGTTGTCACCAGAGTGCTCCACAATGGAGCGTACCATCTTTACAATGTCGAGCACAAGAAAGACGAGACACGCGCTTGGAATGCGGAGCTGCTCCGCCCCTTTTACACTTAAAAGCACTCAGACTGTTGAGATGTAATAAGAAATACCCTCTAGTTTGATTATCAAAGACACAGTTTTACAATCTCCTAAATGATTGTTGTTCCTTTTTTATATGTTCTAAATCCCCCAATGGGTGCCTTAGATGCGAATCCGTTTCTCCTAAGTTTAAAAAATCCTGTCGAGTGAAGAGCAGGCCTCTCACTCGGAGGCTTAGCTGCGAATCTGTTTCGCCTAAGTTTAAAAAAAATCCTACCGAGTGGTGAGCCATCCTCTCCCTCGGGGGCTTAGCTGCAGTCCAGTACTCGCCTAAGTTTGAAAAATCCTACCGAGTGGTGAGCAATCCTCTCACTCGGGGGCTTAGTTGCAGTCCAGTACTCGCCTAAGTTTGAAAAATCCTACCAAGTGGTGAGCAACCCTCACACTCGGAGGCTTAGCTGCAGTCCAGTACTTGCCTAAGTTTGAAAAATCCTACCGAGTGGTGAACAAC
Source organism: Triticum aestivum (assembly GCF_018294505.1). Classification (NCBI taxonomy): domain Eukaryota; kingdom Viridiplantae; phylum Streptophyta; class Magnoliopsida; order Poales; family Poaceae; genus Triticum; species Triticum aestivum. The sequence goes on along the minus strand of NC_057797.1, from coordinate 580,496,158 downwards.
CCTCACACTCGGAGGCTTAGCTGCGGTCCAGTACTCGCCTAAGTTTGAAAATC
>NC_057797.1:580489636-580495505 GCF_018294505.1 Triticum aestivum | reverse complement strand
CTGCGCCACAAATACAACGTGCGCTCCATCCTCATCTGCAAGGACGACGAGGTGCAGGTCGACTGTAACCTTCTCGTCGGAGCTGTGCCACAAGTATAACATGCGCTCCATCCCTATCCGCAAGGACGACAAGGTGCAGGTCGACTGTAACCTTCTCTTCAGAGCTACGCCACAAGTATAACGTGCGCTCCATCCCTATCCGCAAGGATGACAAGGTGCAGGTCGACTGCGACCTTCTCCTCAGAGCTACGCCACAAGTATAACGTGCACTCCATCCTGATTTGCAAGGACGGCGAGGTGCAGGTCGACTGGGACCTCCTCCTCAGAGCTGCATCTCAAGTACAAAGACTATTCCGAGTGAAGAACAAGTTCCACTCAAAGGCAAATACAAGCATACACAGAGATAAACCAAGTTCAGATAAATCCTAAGGTTCCAGACCATGGATCAAAAGTACTCGAGCATCAAACCCGAAGAAGTTTAACGATTACATGATCAGTCGGCATTCCGAGGCAAATAAGGTGGAGCATAATGTTTTTTGGTCACTCGTCAGGAGAAGGACTGGCTGGATCATAGAAATTGTCAAGGTCTATGATGTCTGCGATGTGAGTAGCGGCGTCAAGGAAAGTGTCCATGAAGGACTGGAAAGTGTGCCTTTTGGTGTTAGCAACCTGATCTCCGCCAGCTTGTCTTCTTTGACATCCTTACAGTGCACTCGAACCAATGACAGGGCGACATCAGCATCGCAGTGAGCAGATGATTTCTTCCATTCTTGCACTCGCTCAGGTATTTGATTCAGTCGAGCCATCAGAGACTCGAGGTCTTGAGACAGTTCCGCCTGAGGCCAGAGTTCAGCATCAACTCGAGTCATCACCACCTTCAGACGGGCAAGATAAGCAACTGCGCTGTCCATGCGGGATTCCAACCGCAGCACATTCATCGCGACGTCATCTTTGACTAGACAGTTTATGGGATCGAGATCCGTCTCGACCCGCCCAGTTTCTGCTTCAAAGTCCTGGCAAAGTTCTGCGCAGTCGAGTAAATAGCGAGTCGACAATATAGTAAGATCTATCAATCGACAGCAACAAGTTAGTCGAACAACAATACCTTCAAGCTTTAAGACCAGTTTTGCAGCAAGCTGGCCCAGATAAGATTCTAACTCGCCCTTCTTAGCCTTGAGGTTTCCAATCTCATCAGTCAGCTTGTCCTTGTATTTCTTCAGTTGCTCGACCTCCCGATTGGCATCAGAGATAGCAGTATTTAGTTTGGAGTTCTCTTCTTCTAACTTGCCGACTGAAGCAAGCTTCTTGTCAGCAAGTGTCATTTTCTCTCGCGCCTCCTTCTGGGCAACAGCAAGATCCAGATCCTTCTTCTCCAGAGCCTGCTTCATTTTCTCTAAAGAAACAACATTCTTCAGATGAGCTTGGAGTTGACGGTTTTCACTACGCACATCTATTCGAGTGAAGTCACCCGGTTCAAAGTGACTAAAAAAACACGAAAAAGTGCTAGCCGTAAGATGGATAGTTGATGATTGGTTACCTCCCATGGCAGCTACTTCGTCACGAGTAGTCTTGAGGTTCTTCTTGGCCAGTTCCAGATCAAGATTGAGGCTGATTTGCTGCTTGTTCAGTGTAGAAACTTGAGCCCCAAGATCACAAGATTTCTGCAGTCAACATATAAGACATATCAGTTGACAGAAAACAAAAGAACATCACAGTGAAAATTACTCTAAGACTACCGCTGAATCAAACATTCAACGGTAGTCTCGGGGACTACACCCAGTGGGTGCACTTAGCGTGCCCACATTGGTTTGATTCAACACTCGGCATGGTCTGCCCAGCTCGAGTCGTAAAAAAAGGCGAAGAAAGTTGTTCTCAGACCATAGTCGACTGCCCGCAGTCGACCACGGTCTCGGGGACTACACCCAGTGGGTGCACTTAGCGTGCTCCCACTGGTTCAGGTTTCACTCGGCATGGTCCGCCCAGGCCGAGTGAGAAAATTCAGATTCTCATATCACAGTCGACTGCCCGCAGTCAACTATGGTCTCGGGGACTACACACAGTGGGTGCACTCAGCGTGCCCCCACTGGTTCAAAAACTCAATCGACTCAATCCAAGTCGACTCAAGCGGAAGACCTATACAACTTTAAGGCAGACAAACCCCAGTGGGTGATCGGATGAGAAATAAGATCAGTCAGAAATCAACTAACCTAGACATTGGTTTGCAGAGCAGCGCCGGCGTTGTGGGCCACCTGACTGGCCTCGTGCAGCACTTTCATCTGCCCCATCACAAGATTCAACTGAAGAAGAGCCTCCTTGGCGGCACTCGATGGGTCGTCTGGAGTTTGGTACGCAGTGAAAAGCGATTATGGCAGGGCAGTCGAAGCAGCCGCTGGGTCTGATGTGTGGAGTTGTATTGGAGCAACAGGGGTCTGAGCAGCCGACCCTGATGGGCAATCAGTCAACAGCGGGATAGCGAAAGTGACGTTGGTGTGAGCCGGATCTGTGGATCGCTCGACCGCCATCCCAGGCATTAGTGTCGACTGAGGAACCTGAACCTCAGGCGCTTTCCCGCTCGGTCCCTTGTCCCTCCTCCTCCTTTCCCTCAGAGGCACTTCTTCTTCTTCGTCCGGAAGCACGACAACGTCTCGTGGAGCTGCAACAAACAGAAAAAATCATAGATGCAACTGACGAACAATCCAATCGACCGAATAAATTCGAGTCGAGCAGACTTACTAGCTTTGGAGGTAGCCGCGTCATCGGTTTCCTCATCATCTAGGACATTGATATCCATATCAGTCGCGGTAGAGGCTGGGCTGGAAAAGTTCACCGTCCACTCGGTCAGAACAGAAGAATCAATCAGAGCAAGAAAACACGGAAAGAACATTTACCCAGAGGCAACAGGAACATCCATCTTAATCTTAGGCAAGGTCTTCCGAGCCTTTGAGGGGTTGATCTTGGGCTGCTTGGTGACTTTCTCCGCCAGCTCCGGAGTTGAAGACTGAGCACGCTTCTGTGTTTGAGCGCTCGAGGCCACAGCCTTGTCGCGCCTGCCCGCTGGATCATGGTGCTGCTTCGATCGACGTTCTGAACGAGGCGGTGATTCGACTACCTCCTCGTCGTCTGATTCGTCGCTCTCGTCTTCATCATCATCATCTGGCGACTCCCAATCACCACTCTCCTCCGCGCTGTCCTCACCCTCATGATCATGCTCCAGAGCTTGTTACCATTGGGCATCGAGTACATCTCTGTATAAATCTACAAGACAAGAAGTTGAGTGGAAATCAGTCAGATTCAAAAATAATCGGGAAAAGTACCCAAGTGTAATCGGTTGTAGCGGCCGAACCTTGTCTGGCTGATTACTGTCACTGAAAGGATCGACTCTCCTGGCACCCCTAGGGTTGTCCTTGTTTCCTGTAATACTCCTCAGCCATTGGGCCACTGTTTTGGCCGGCACCTCCTCTGGATGAACCCGAGCGGTGTCGTCGGCTCCGGAATACATCCACATAGAGTGGTCACGAGCCTGGAGCGGTTGAATGCGCCGACTGAGGAATACCTCCAACAAATCCATGCCGATGACGCCTTGGTTGATCAGCTGGACCACCCTCTCGACCAGCATGGTTGTCTCTGCCTTCTCCGCGGTGGTCACTTTCAATGGGGAGGGAGTCTGAACACGATCGAAGGAGAAAGGGGGAAGTCCAGCCGACTGGCCTGGGGTCGTGATGTCCTAGCAGTAGAACCAGGTCGACTGCCAGCCTCTGACCGACTCAGGAAGAGTCATCGAAGGGAAAGAGCTCCTCTTCCTCTTATGAATACCCAGACCCCCACACATCTGGATAATGTGGGTTTTCTCGTCCGTCGAATTTGCTTTCTTCACCGTTTGGGAGCGGATGGTGAAAATGTGCTTGAAAAGACCCCAGTGCGGTCGACACCCCAAGAAATTCTCGCACATGGACACGAACGCGGCAAGATGTGTGATGGTGTTGGGAGAAAAATGATGGAGTTGGGCACGAAGAAATACAAGAAACCCCAGAAAAAAGGGTGCGGAGGAAGCGAGAAACCGCGGTCGACATGGGTGGCGAGCAGAACACACTCACTTGGTCGCGGCTGCGGCTCCGTCTCCCCCTCCGGCAACTGCGCAGCTTTATGGACGATCATCCCGGACTCAGCCAGCTCATCCAAATCTTCCTGTCGAATCGAGGATCGGATCCAATCGCCCTGGATCCAACCCGACGGCAGCCCCGACCGCAACGACGACCCCCGATTCGTATTCTTGCCTTTCGCCGCCCCCGTCGCCTTCGTGCGTTCCAGCGCCGCCGTCTTTTCCTTCCCCATGGTGACGGAGCGGCGGCGTCGAGAGCGTAGGAGCCGAATGCGGTGGACAGATTGAGGGAGAAGAAGGAGAATGGACGCGCACAGTGCAAGCGCCTTGGCCTCGTCACTTTTAAAGGCCCACTTCCAAGTGGGTGACACACGGGCCTGGGCGATCCTGTCAAATCCCTCAACAGTCGCGCGCGGGATACGTGGCGAAAAAGGTGGCGCAAAAATCGAAATGTTACTGTTTATCCACCCCCACTTACCACGGCGTGCTTCGCCCTGCGCGCTTCCCCGAAATTTCGAATCCCATAAAATCCGGAATACGCCGTAACCAATCGCACCAAAGATTCCGCGTCAAAAACAACACTTGACGGATGACGTTATAAATCCAAACGGTAATTTCTGAATCGATCAAGGCGACTGAAACGAAGCTGAAGTTCCAACACTGGCCTCCGTTCAAAAAGCAAGGCCAACTTCAACCTTCTTTTCACTCGGATCTCAATCCATTTGGGGGCTAATGATGATGATATGGACCTGGGGTAGGGTCATAGGCCTGACCTATACGTCCTATCCAAGGTCACTGTCATAGAAGCAAAGAAGCTCAAGAGACCACAGGGAGAGCCCAACAAAGGTGTCGAGTGCAATCCACTCAAACGACCAGCTACTTGGAGACCCCTCCTTCCTGAAGTCACTCGACCATACAAGAATCCACTCGACTTATTGGAGACCAGGAGTCATCTAGAACAGCAACAGACGAGCGTTCACTTTGTAGTCTTTAAGACCATTAAGGCATTTAAGGCTGGCATTACTAGTAACGCCTCCTTTTTATGTACATTGAACTCTTGATAACGGAGGATGGTCGGGGTCCTGGCGTACTCTATATAAGTCACCCCCCTCCTCTGGCACAAGGGTTCGCACCCCCTGTAACACACACACACATATAATCCAGTCGACCGCCTCCGGGCACCGAGACGTAGGGTTGTTACTTCCTCTGCGAAGGGCCTGAACTTGTAAAACCCGTGTATACAACTTCGCCATAGCTAGGATCTTGCCTCCTCATACCTACCCCCATTCTACTGTCAGTCTTAGATCCTCAACATGAAGCGCCTACCGTTTTCTGGGTGAGGTCTATCGCACATACCCCCGTCGTCAGAGCAGTAATCACTCAGGGATCCCATCGTCGCCAGACATTTCCTGTGGAAGGCGCGTCAACGTTGCATAGTTACAATTGCAAGTACGTCAAAGTTTCAAACAACCGAAAGCTTGAAGCATTCGCAAGGTTTGCGGAATGCATACTTTTATTTGTGTCGCTAATTTGTATTACAATATATGTAAGTTAACCTAGTGCTTGTCAGGATACATTTACATATATTTTTGTCAAGTATCCGGTTTAAATATCATACTTTACGCCACAAGTCATGCCGAAATTTCGGCATAACCTTTGCTAAAAGAAGATATATCGAGCGCCTGAAATTTGCCAGGACGGAAATGAATCAACATTCCGGCAAAACATAGGCTACTCGGAGGTATTCCCTGCAAAATGATACTTCATTTC
>NC_057797.1:580480146-580489386 GCF_018294505.1 Triticum aestivum | reverse complement strand
TCTACTTTTCCTAATCTTTCTTCCCAAAAAAAATTCCTTCACATATTGTACCAAAGCTTTTTTAGCCAAATATATTATACCAAAGCTAGGGGGCCATGGCACCTGCAGCTTACAACATAGCTTCGCCACTGATTTCATCCATCGCTATTATCTATCTATGTAAAAACAAAATAAACTACACAAAACCTAACAAAAATTGGATCTATCCATTTTTGTGGCATTTTCATCCATCTAATAAATTGAACTCATAACGATTATGAACACACATTAATAGAAATATATACCCTAACCCTAGTCAAACGCTCGTGTGCGTGTGCGTGGATGCTGCCGCGGCTATCCATGTGTGTGGTGGCCACGGCCGCGGGTGTCGAGGAGGAAAGCCAGCTGGAGAGAGAGGTTGGGATGGCGGGGATGGCGATATATTACCGAGTGGATGGCGATGTGGTGCGGATGGTCGGCGAGGGCGATGGAGGCAGCAGACGAACGGGTGGCGAAGGTAGCGGACGGCGACGGCGGCTGCGGATGCCGAGGCCGATGGCAAGGGGACGATGGAGGCAGTGGACGGCGATGTGCGGAGGCAGCGGACGGAGACGGACACGGCCGCGGCGGCGTGGATGAGCCGACGGCAACGAGATGGGTGAGAGTGAGAGTGAGAGTAGGAGGGTGAAGTGGGGCAAGGGAGGGGCCGACGTGCGTGTGTGGATAGTCGATTGAGCTTGGCGTGTGCGACGGGCGCGCCAACCAGCCCGCCATTGCTACTTTGGGGTGGCGGGCGGCAAAGTTGATTTGATTTGGAAACGACCACACACCTAACTTAGTTGTGGCGGTTGCTGGCAGTTACCCGCCACAGATAATATCTGTATATAAAAATTCGGTGCCGGTTGCAGGCACTAAACTGTAGCGAGTAGTACAGTGCGCCCGTCAGTGTTGCCTTCCAGAGCAGTGGCGAGCTATTATATACACCCGCCATTGACCACATTCATCATGTGGCCATGCTCAGCGGTGCTTACTTGTGGCGGGTAATATAAGGCATCTGCCACTGCTAGCCCAGTAGCTCTAGCGGTCACAGTGTGTCACCCGCCATTGCTTGCTTTCAAAAATAGCTGATCCGCTATTAATTGGGGTTCATCTATAAGCCCTTTTTCAGTAGTGCGACTACCGTATAGAGCTAGCACATGGGCTCATGGCGGCGCCGCTCATCAAGTCGTGACTTGTCATTCCGCTCTCTTACCTCGGCAGGGGCCGGTGATTGCTATGAAGCTCCTGCTGGCAACGACGGCACACGAGGCGCACATGTACGATCCGACGACAAAGACGCTCGAGATGGTTGCCTCCATGGAAGATGAGGAGAAGAGCGGCTGCGACGTGCCGGAGTTTATGGTGGACCGGCTGCCCCTCGTGCTGTGTTAGGAGAGTCTTGCTCATGTCGCCGGCATGGAATACGACGAGGACGCCATTGGTTATTCAGTTCTCCTCGCAAAAGATGTCTTGCCTGGCTCGCTGTTGGAAATAGACTCGGGACCGCCGGTAGTGTTAGAGCATCTCCAGCCGTTCGGCTTTCCAGGGCGCCTAAAAAGAGCGGCATGGGAGCGAACCGGCGGTAGCTCGGTCCTTGGGGGCGACCTAGCTCTCAGTCACGCCCCCAGACGCCGGCCTCAGGATGCGGAAAATTCGAACTTGGTCGTTCTCGCTCATCAGAAAAGACGCCACAAATCCGGCAATCACAAGTCACAGCTCGGCGATTGGATGTAGTCTAGCGTACAAAAAACAGAGCGCCGCAAGTTCGCGTGCGCAACGAATCACTCGGCGGGGTTGGCTTCAGGCGTCGGCGGAGTCGGCGTGCGCGGACTCGGCGGTGTTGGAGCTGCTTCGGTGCTGGCGGTGTCGGCGCGGTTTTGGTGCTGCTGGGCGGCGTCGTGGAGGCGTCATCACCCGGGCTTGGCGTGTGCGTCGACGTCGGCGTCGGCGTCGGCGGCCTTGTCGAAGGAAGTTGCTTCAAGATGAGACCGCGCTCCGCCAAGTACCACGCCTTGACCGCCTCGTCGGTGCTCTGGAGCATGTCTGCCCCGCCCAGCAAGAAAGCCAGGTCGGTGTCGGGGAGGCGAGCGGGAGGGAGATTGGCGGGAGGAAGGAGCGGGAGGGAAGTGGGGAAAACGCGGGAAGAAACGGCGGGAAGAGGCGCTCGCCTCGCCGACAGGGCGGACCCACGCACCCTTTTCGCTTGTGCCGGCGCCCCAGGCGTCCCTCAGGAAGCCGGGTTCGGCCTGGATTCGTCGGCACCAGTTTCGACCTGAGCCGGCGAAAAACGGGCTTCTGGGAACGCGATTGGGCCGTTTTTTCGACGCCGGCGCGGCAAAAACGCCTGAAGAGGGTCTGTTGAGGGCACGGCTGGAGATGCTCTTAGGCTGCACGGGCGAGGCTGGTCGAACCAGGACAATTGCGTTCTGTAACACCGGAAACCTGAGATAGTGATTCACATTATGATCCTTGCTAAATGTTTTCATCTTTTTTCTCAAAAGATATGTGGTTTTAATTTTGTTCACACTACCGGAGTAAATTGTGAAAGACCTCCGCAATTGGGGCAAGGATCCCCGAGCATGGATATCACTGTTCATCACGACTGACGAAAGGTTGCTTCGTTAGTTTACTTTTTTGTGAACAGATCAATTTATCTAATTCAACATAGTTTCGGAGCTAAAATATAAGTATATCTCAAGTTCAAATCAAAACTAAAAATAAAAATACAGTTCCCTCTTACATGATAATGGATGGTCACAAAGTGAAGGCGACGAAGTATAACTATCACTGTTCATTACCACTAACGAAAGGCAGATCAGTTGACACACATCATGTTGCAACAAGCAGCGGTGTGACGGCACTGAGAAAAACTAACAAAACACAAGTTAACTAATACAAAATCGGCCATTGATTAGAAAACCCAAAGTCTCAAAGGGAGAAGAAAGAAAGTGGTGGAATTCACGACTCCAAATGAAGCAAGGTGAAACAAGCTCATGCATAGCTAACAGAATAAATCCGAAATAACCGTCTACTCATCCTTTCGGGGCTTTTTCTTCCTTGTTGCGAAACTACTTGGTCCAACAGCTTCCACTGACAATCGCTTTGTCCTGCTACAAGAGGAAAGGAAATATTATACCTAAGGGTATGTGTGACATCACGCATTATTCGATGAGAAGAACTGTTCTAGAATACCTTGAAGCCAGTTCCTCCGACACTTCATCATCCTTGTCAGCCATTTCGTCGTCATCCTCATCATCTATCATTTAATTTTCCAAATCAGATACAGAACATTCCATACTGTAAATTCTCTGTATGCGGCAACTTTAAATTTAATTGATAAAAAAGTGGAGTATGAAATTCTCCTACTGAATTGGTTACACAGCAGCAAGATAATCACTTTTGCTGAAGATCACAAAATTAATTTGGTGCGCTTTAACACCACTGAAAGAAATGATTGTGTTTGTTTTAACATTGCTGAAGAAAAAAGCTCAGGGATCACGAAATTCTGAAGCAAGGAAATGCCACGAAATGGTATTGAGCATATCACAATGTAACTACAAGATCTTGCACACATAACTTAAATTGCTTGTTTATACAATGTAAATTAAACAAAGGAGCTTGCCAGAGGATCATCTGATGATAAGTTCATAAGAGATAACAAGATCCCAAAAGGGAATTAAAAGATTCAGTCAAAAGTAAAACCTTGGCAAAATACAACATCTGATGAAATATTTTTAGCTTCTTGTGGAGGTACTTAACAAAAACATAAAGTTGCAAAAGCTGCCACTAAGAAGTCTCTATTAGACAAGTAACTGAAAACAAAATAACTATCTACTTATAGGAATGCAAATCAACTGATGACATTCCACTCAATAGGTAATTCCTATATGCACATTGCCCTTGTATTAGCGGTGAGTCAAAATTCACATCCCACCCAAATTGCATCCCTACACATAGGCTGGCTCTTGCCTTCACTTAAAAACTACATGCTTGCAATCATCCTGTCCATTCATTGGCTACAGAACTACAAAATGGACAAATTTATGCTTCTCATTTTATCTGAGAAGATCTAAGAGCAACAGTTTGAACCAAATATTATATTATGTGATAAAGCAAAGGGGGCTGCTACGCGTCCGTCGGTGGATGAATTGGAAACATCGGCCGCCTCCTTCGCCGTTGGATTGAACCACAAATAGCCGCTGGATCTTCCCTGAGGTGCGCGTCACGAAATTGCAACAAGGTAGATGTTGCACAGCTCGCTCCGCAACAGCTACTTTGTTGCGAAACCACCGAAGTGTTAGACTCTATTGTGTTGCAACTGACATCTTGTTGCAGAAACATTTACAATAGAGATGGTGTTGCAGAATTATTTTCTTTTCGTCTTCGCCATTTTTTGCATAGATGTTGTTGCGGGAGAATTTTTGCAACTAAGGTGGTATTGCAGAATTTTTTGTTTTCTTCTAAACGTATTTTTTGCAACATAGATGTTGCCGCAACATGAACGATGTTGCGGAATTTTTTTTCAATGAAAGATGAACTGGAGAAGACGGGAGGCCAAGGAGAGACAGATGGGAGGGTAAGAGGAAGGGAAGGAAGAGGAAGGAGGTTGTCGTGGCGCAAGAGAGCGGCGGCCGGAGGGAGCTTCGGCGAAAAGGGGCGGCGCTGGCTGGAGCGGGATCGGGAGCACATCTGTCCCTCCCTGGATCAGGCGAGAGGAAGCGGGGATCAGGATAAGGTGGACGAGTGGCTGGGTTCATTCGAGATCTGTAAAGGAGATGATGTGGTGACGGGTCTCACAGGGACACGCATCATGCGAGGGACGCGGTCGATGAGCGAGGAGGATCCGCCGGTTGAAGGGAATTGTTTCCCTAAAGCAAAACATCTACCAAATATGTTCGAAATTATAGAAATGAACATTTGAGCTTTGTTTAATAAAGCAGTTACACATGATAAAAAAAATGGCACTTACCGGATGCACCTTCATCCTCTGCTATATCATCCTTCCCCGGAGAGGACTCCCATCGGTCTTTCCCGTCATCATCATCCCAACGACTTCCAACAGGAGGCACCCAAAATTCCGAATCATCTGAATCATCAATTTCTGGTTCAGGTTCTCGTGGCAAAGAAGGGTTGACAACAGCAGCTTTCTTCTTCTCCTTCTTCTCCTTCTTCTTGTCCTTCTTCTTGGTAGACTTGGATTTCTTTGCGACTTCATTTGACTGTTCACCTTCTACTTTGCCTGTCTCGCCTGATGCCATCTTTTCCTCTAGCTTTTCTGTCAAAATAGGGATAGGCATGTTAGATGTAGGAGCGACCAAACATGCCAGTGCAATGGCTTAAAAGCAGTATTGTATGGGAGATGAGAGTTCCACCAAAATGTATTCGAAGAGATGTACATGACCAGATATATTCCCAACTATTTCCAGACCAGTGAGAAGACAAATGAAACAAAGCGCTTATTGCAATTCCTAAGCAAGTTGCATAACAGAATTCTACCCAAATAACCATCTGCTATCAATCCATAGAAAATTGTTCAGAGAAAAGGACGAGCTAACATTTCATAACAATTAGTTTTGATGATAACCAAAATGATGCACATTGGTGTACAAGAGTACACCATGAGAAGCAGACAGATACATGGAAACGGTAGTGGGAAATTCATCATGGTCCTTTAACCAGTAGAGAAATACATGAAAAACAGAATGGTACATTTTATTAGCAGTAACAGCATACGATGTTCCATTTGCCACACGTGGCACCACAGACAGTATTGTGCAAAACTCACTTTACCTAGTTTATTCAGGAACCTCTTCCCATTTACATGCTTCCAGATGTGCTCCTCCGACTTGTTTATGGTGTCCCCGGTAATGTTGCATATGAGCTTGGACCTGCAACACAATTACCAACTCAATTCGACAGACTAAAGCACAGCCGAATTACAAGCAAATGAATCATACATTTATTTGTTAGTACTCTATGGAGTACTTGTTTGGCACACGATGTACGTTGAATTTAGAACCCTAGAATCCCTTAAGGGCATTACCGGATAGCGGATCAAACCGCAATGGAACCGAATGAGCAATCTACACTCCTAGACAAACTATTGGGGACAATCCACATTGGACACGCATCAGGCAGCAAAATACAGAGCAGAGGAGCGGTGCGCACTTGTGCTCGGGGTGGGGCTTGAAGGCGTTGAGCGGCGGCTTCTTGTGCGCGACGCCGTGGTCGATGAGCGCGAGGCGGCAGGCGCGGGACCGCGCGTAGGCGTCCTTCTCCCGCTCCGGCAGCTCGTGCCCCGTCTCCGCGCACCGCCACCGCCCGCCGCCGGCGTCCTCCCAGGTCGGCTGGCCTAGCAGGAAGCCGCCCTCCTTCTCCCCGCCGCCCTCGACGGAGCCCTGGGGGCTCGACGCCCCCGAGTCGGACGCTGAAGCGGCGGCGGCGGCGGCGGCCTTGCCCTTTTTCGCCATTAGGTCGTTGGCGAGTCGCGGGCCTGGAGGCCGTAGAGAAGAGGGGGGCGGAGGAGAGGAGAGGTGGTCCGCGAACCCAGGGTTTTGCCTGCCTGTCTCCTAGAAAAGAATTCTAGGAGACCAAGTCTGAGACCCATCGTGGCATTCACAAATCGTGTGATTTATGAATGCTACGTGTTATTCATCAGGACGGGTCTCACCTGCTAACCGTGAGATCTGATTTCATATAATTTTTTTTTCGAAGGCTTTGATAAAGTTTTTCCTTTGCTTTCCTATGATGAAACGGGAAGAATTGTTGCCAAAAAATGCTGCATTTTGGCACCGCATTATCCATGTCGGCCACCCCCCACATTTGAAATTTTGGTTCTCGAATTTCAATTTTAATTTTCACGCTTACGAGTCTGGGCTCTGTTTTGAATTTCCGAAGCAGCCAGACTTTTCTACTCCCTCTAGTGAGGTCTTTTTTTTAAGGAACTCCCTTGAGGTTTGTAGGGTCGACGCAGGATTTTAGATTTTTTATTTGAGAAACGAAACATATGTTATATACCATTACAAACTTGTAATTTTGACGGCACGTAACACATATTTTATTAGTTAAAAATTGAGAACACACACCCATACACCCGACCAGTGGGCGTAAGAAAATGCCTTCTCTGGTTTAGCATGCGCGAGGCTAGCGATAAGAGCTACCTTGCCTCACTTAAACTCGGCTCAAGTAAAAAACAAAAATCCATTTGGTTTGGCTTCCAAGCAAGTCTGCCTGACCCAGGCAGCGCTCCCAGGCGCCGTCTGGGGCTGAGAACGATGCCTCAGTCCTCCATCCAACATTCAACCAAACATCTCCCAGGAAAAAGTTCACATGGCCATTTCTTCCAGCAACATCCATGGTATTCTCACGGTATGTACTCTAAGCTCACACTGGAAAGTTATACAGCGACTATTTGTTCAACCAAACAGTACAACGGGGCCGACAATACGGACACCCCGAACCGACCAAACATCTGTGCATCCGGAAAAAATGAAGTTACAGCAGACTATCAGCAACCCTTGCTATCTAACCCTAGCTGGATGTTGGTACAACAGAGCTGCTGCTGTGCGCAATTGCACACCATGGTACAGGGGGCTGAGGGGCGGCCCCAAGCACAACATATCTAGATGAATTAGCACCTTTACAGATGCGCCCGCCCTCCTGCGCGCACGCACAATGCTGCTTTACCTACAGGGACTACAGTCAGAGGGCGAGGCGGCGGATCAGAGGAGGAGGGATAATCGGCTCCAGTCAGCTTCTCTATGGAGTAGACCTGTCCAGGAACAGCCTTGTGAGCACTTCGTCCCTCTGAAGCGGTGCTCCAGTCTGAAATGCTCGCTCCAGGACCGTTTGCCATTCCTTCATCAGGGACTCCTTTATTTGTTGTATGGTGGTGTACTCCTGATCCATGATCAACTCTAGCTCCTCAAAGTGTTTGATCTTGTATTGGATCTTTCTTAGCTGCCAAACATAAGAAAACAGCCGTCAGTGATTAAAGTTAAACAACTTGGTCAGCATCTATGATGTACTCCCTCTGTAAACAAATATAATACGCTTTAGGTCACTAAAAGACCTAAAATGTCTTACATTTGTTTACAGAGGTAGTACCTTTCAGCTAAACCTAGAAACCCAAAATACACTACACTTCTGAAAATTTAAGCAGGGAAAGAGGAAGACAATTCACCTGAGTTTCAATTATGGACGCCATTAGAAGCTCCATCTCTCGCTCTTCCTGGTCCACAAGCATCTTCGCGCGGGCAGCAGCTGCACCAACAGCTGTTCCAACAGCTGCCCTCACTTGATATGCGGTAGAAATAAAGTTTTTTTCCGTTTTCTTATCTGGCATTAATGACAAAGCATTAGTTTGAGGTTGTGCAGAGCAGTCATGGCACAAGTAGAGGCCAATAGGCTGGAAGCTCCATTCTTTTATTTTATGGAATTATATCAGCTGGCAGATCCAAACCAGAATCTGCAGTTCACCAATCTGGCAAACTACTTGTGATAGGCAAGCATATAAACATTCTAATTCAGTGTGGTACTGGGGGTTGCATCAGTTAATACAGGTGGTATGGGAGCATGCCAGGTGATGTAAAAAAGAGACCCTATTAAAGGTCTAATGAGACAGGTGGCATGACTAAATTCATAGCCCTGGCTCACCAATTTCATTCCGTGAAAAACAATCAAACAACAAATAACCCCAGATGGCATGTCTCACAAGCACCATCCAGTCTGTGAAACCGTGAAAGCACCAAGCCCTCTGATAGCCGTCAACACATGTACATTCTGACATTTTCTGCTTAGATTTTGTCAATAACCCAAATTTAATCTCTACTACCTCATAAATTGGAGCTATTGGTGGTGGTGACTTCACTTCCCACTCTACCCGAATCTCCCTCATCTATCTAGAACCCACCAAACCCCTCTGGTTTGGAAGAGTTCACTACCCACCCCATCTGAATCTCCCTCATCTATCTAGAACCCACCAAACCCCTCTGGTTTGGAAGAGTTCACTCCCTACCCCATCAGAATCTCCCTCATCCATCTAGAATCCACAAGACCCCTCCGATTTGGAAGAATTCACTCCCCCACTCCACCCCAATCTCCCTCATCCATCTAGAACCCACCAGACACCTCAGGTTTGGAAATAAATAATAAAGAAAAGGTAGAAAAATAATGCAGTTGGGGAGCCTCGAACCTCACACATGCCACGACACCCAGCTTGAC
>NC_057797.1:580477440-580479660 GCF_018294505.1 Triticum aestivum | reverse complement strand
TCTAAATCTCTGTCGTCCTAACTTCATGTTGCCAAATCTCCACTAACCGGTGCACCCATGGCCCTGCTGTTACACAAGTGCAGTCTAACCTGCTTTGCTTGAGTTCCTCTTCACAGTATTCCAAGTGCATTGGTTGTCGTATAATACTAATTCAATACAACTTCAATTACTTTTGTGGTTCCGTACCAATGCACGGGCATTATGCTGCTTATAAAATTCAGGACATACATGCTGATTATAATACTACTGAACTTGTTAGGAGTGGTAAATCTAATCCTAAGATGCATCAGAAAAAAAAATATCTGTTGACAGCAACGTTTATCAACAGATAAAGAAATAACTCTCTATGATAAGTATCGAGGAATCAAATATATTTACAAGTAGCTCAAAATGTGAGAAGAAAATTAGGCCTACCAGGAACAGTCTGTCCATGCATTTCTGCTTCCTTATTGCCAACATTGCAATCACTGTAAAAATGTCATCTTAAGATAAACAGATTGAACCAATACTAAAAAGAATAACAAGTTGCAGCACATGTTTACCTCTCTTGGACATGGTTAGAAGAGAATGATTTGACTTGGTATTCTTTCTCGCTGAGATGAAATGCCTTCTTTGCTTGGGGATTTTCATTACCCAATGCTTTAATTGATGCGGCTGCAGCTGCAGCCACAACATCTGGGCTCACCGCGGTAGTCAGCAGTGCTAACTGAGGTAGTATTAGCAAATATCAGTGATCTGCTAAAAATCTTTGTACATCCTTAACAAATTAGTTTCTTCATATGTTATGTTTTCTTTATTACCTGCTCCATTAATGAACTGGTGACATCTATTGAAGAACATAAACGCCGACGCTTTGAAGGATGGTCTTCAACTAATTTATCAGCACCATCTTCCTCCCCATCAATCTGCATGCCATCAACCATATCGGCCGACTGACTTGATGCCTCCTTCACAATAAAGTGGTTCGTTTTGCCATCAGTAGTTTGGTTTGTATGGAACCTACTATCAGATTTACCATTATTTATGTTGCCCAGCATATGTTCACCAAAAGGCAACTGAATAAGCCTAGCAATGCACTCTGTTTTATTCTTTGTGCGGACATGCTGGGTAATAAGATCCCAGTCATCTCCATGTTTTAGGACACCTTCTAAAAGGAGTAGCGTCTCTGCATCTGTCCATGCACTGGAAGCATGGTTGTCAGAGCTCTCCTTTTTAACAATAGAGCATTTATTTGCTTCCTCCTTCTTTGCACTATTGGTTTTGCAACACGTTGAACATACTTTAAAACCATCCTGAAAAGAAAATGCATAAACATTAGACAGCACATAATTTCCTTCATTTTCGTCATACCTTGATGCAATCTGATCATCTCAATAACAAAGTACACAACTCAATCAAATTGTAGCCGACAGTTTAAGAACGGCCCTCTGTAAACAGAAATAAATACAGTACTTGGATAAATTTCATAAATAACATTGCACAGCATGTTATCCAATTAAAAAGACTACTTTGCTGTGTTTGGAGTCTGGAAGAGCTGAAGTGAGCAGATTTTATATGCGGGACACTGCTCGACAAAGTGTTGAATGGTGCAGTGATTGGCTGTAATGTGTTTGCGAGTGTGGGTGATTCGGCCCAGTGGTCCAGGTATCTTGGTGTATGTACAAGAAGCAGACAGAAAATTCCCCCACGCAACCTTCCAATACTCGTGGTATCAAATCTACTATCGTCCCCGAAACCCTAGGTGTTGCCGCCAGCAGTGGCCCTGAGCTTGGTGGTGATGTTGATCTTGACAAAGTAGATGGAGAGCTAAAGGTGAGTCTCGCTGTTGGTCAGTGACAGCAGCATGAGGTGAATCTGCAGAGGCTCGAGGATCAAAAGCCTTTGGTGGCAGATAACGGCGGTGTGCGTGCGATCAGGAGAACAGGGGCTCCTGCAGAAGGATAGGTATGCAGCTAGGAGGGAACGCAAACTGTGTGTGTGGAGGCACCAATGCGCAGTTCCTCGCGTTGAGCCAATTCCGAAGATACTCCCTCCGTTCCAAATTACTCGTCGCAGAAATGGATGTATCTAGAACTAAAATACATCTAGATACATCCATACCTGCGACAAGTAATTCGGAACGGAGGGAGTAGGATTGATGCCAAATGACATCGATTTAAAGAGTGCCAGAAATTACTTAATTTGATCGAGGAAGACATTGTTGCTCTTGAATAGGAAGGG
>NC_057797.1:580475784-580477256 GCF_018294505.1 Triticum aestivum | reverse complement strand
CGGTACCTCAGTGTCGGTTCAACTCATTATATTTGCACCACTGAGGATATCCGGTTGCACCACTCTGCTCGCGGGATTAACATGCCCTCTAAAGTGGTTGAACCGGTGTGGCTATTGTTGGTTGCACCGGTTCGGTCTTCGACTGCTAGTTTTCTGCCCGTTGGGCTCAAAGCAGGCCGTACCAGTGGTTCAGAGTCAGTTGAACCGGTCAGTCAGCATCTAAACCGATTCAGCCTTTCAACGGCTAGTTTGAGAGGGTGGAGTATGAATACTATACTTGGCTGGCTTTGGTAGGTTATTCGTGACCTTGGGAGTATTTATTGACCTTCCATGCACAATCCGGATACTGGATATCTGGAAGCGTCTCATCGAATAATGAGATATTTGGCGGGAAGTCACGGTGCATGGTCCAATAGAAATGATTGCCTATACGTCGATGTTATGTATGATGCTGATCGGGCTAATTGCCTTGATGATGTCCTTGTGGGAGGAAACTTTGTATCCTTGGGAGGAGCAAGAAGCAATCGACAGCGTCCCAATCTAGTGTTGAAGCATAGTATAGAGATTAGAGAGCCATGTCAGTGTGTTTGAGATGTTGGATGAGAATCCTTCTGTGGGAGCTGAGGCCACTAACAAAATGGCCGAACAATGTCAGTGATCAATGTCGCGAACAATCCTGTTCGGCATGACCGAACTAAGCGTGTGGAGATAGATCAGCAGATCACTTCGTCGTCAAAGAATGGCTTGAGTACAGAACACGGTCTATGATACAAAATATCAAAAATTGGTAGTACCTTCAAGGTTTCCACCTTGCCGTCCTTGCACTCGTCGCTGCAGAAGCCACATATAGGCCCCTTCCCAGGCGTCCACTCCCCGAACACATCGGTGTACGAGGTCAGCTGAGGGAGGCGGAGCGGGCCGTCCCCGGTCACTCCTCCCAATCTCTCCTCCACGAAGTAGGACGCCGGCGGGCGTGGCGTCACCTGCAACCCCAGGGGCGCCTCTACGACGGCGCCCGGCCCAGGCTGCTGCGCCGCGGGGCGGGAGGAGGTGGCGGAGAAGTTGATGAGGCCGGAGGCGTCTAGGAAGCCAAATAGCTTCCGGAGGAGCGTGGCGTCGCCGACGAGCGCCTTGCGGACCTCGGTGAAGGTGAGGCGGCGGGCGGGGTCCTCCCGGTACTTATTGATGATGTAGTCGCGGTACTCGCGGTAGATCCGGGGGTTCCGCGACGCCGTCCCGAAGCCGGTGCCGCCGGCGCCGCCGAAGAAGTCCGGGAGCGCCTGGCGCTCCGTCTCGTGGATGTCGTCCCAGCGGAACCAACCTGCGGGGCGGAGGACGCGCAATTGGTGAGGCGGCCAAGCTTTCTGGCCCACGCGGCCCGGGCATATAACCCTAGTAGGAGCGCGAGTCGGGGAGGGAGCGCTTACCGGACGAGGCGGGGATGGTGTAGGGCTGGCGCGACGGCGGCGCCT